>NC_043709.1:3657907-3732389 GCF_006229205.1 Suricata suricatta
GATAGATAGATAGATAGATAGATAGATAGTAGATAGATAGATAGTAGATAGATAGAGAGTAGATAGAAAACATGCCCAAGAATAGGAACAGAAAGAGAAAACATTGAAAACACAATGAACAGAATCTCAGGAGCTTGTTACAGATGTCAGATGCTCAAATACGAGTCTAATCGCAGCGCTGGAAGATGAGAGAGAGAGAGAAATAACATGGCATACACAGAAAAGCATTTGAAAAAATAATGGCCAAAATTTTCCAAACTTGATGGAAGATAGAAATTTGCAGGTATAAATGTTAAACTATCACCAAGCAAAATAAACGCAGAGAAGCCTGTGCCAAGTCACATCATAGCATCGAAAGCCAAAGAGGAAGAGCAAATACTGAATGCATCAGGGAAGAAAAAACATATTGTGTATAGAAAAACAATTATCTGAATAATGGCTAACTTACTAGAAACTACAGAGGCTAGGAGGCAGTGGAATAACATTTTTTAAAATGTGTTATTTATTTTTGAGAGAGAGACAGCGTGAGCAGGGGAGGGTCAGAGAGAGAGGGAGACACAGAATCCCAAGACAGGCTCCAAGCTCTGAGCTGTCAGCAGAGAGTCTGACACAGGGCTCGAACCCACGAACCATGAGATCATGACCTGAGCTGAAGGTGGACGCTCAAACAACTGAGACACCCAAGGCACCCCAGGAATAACATCTTTTAACTAATGAAGGAAAAAAAAATCTGTCAATCAGGAATTACATATCCAGAAATGACATATGATATATCCAAATATTTCAATAACAAACAAAATAAGGGCATTTTAATATAAAATATAACTAAGAGGATTCCTCATGAGAAGAACTGCACCATGAGGAACACTAAAGAAACTTCTTTGGGCTGACGCAAACTCAAATCCTCAGAAGAACTGAATAGTATTAGAAACGGTAAATATCTAGGTAAAATCAAATGACCATGTTTTTCTATTTTCCTTCTCCCTTCTAATATTATATTGTGGTTGATAGCAAAAATTACAAATTTTCTTGTGAGGTTTAAAACATAAGTACGTGTATTAAATATAACAACAAGAACAGAAGAGACAGAGGAGCTGGCCATAAATTTATTGTATATTGTATTTCCTAGAGCAGCCACTTAAAGAAAGGCAAAGGCGTATAGCTAAGATACCAATAGGAAAATTGGAACAGAATTCTAAAAAGCATTCTGAAAAAAGTTAAAGGAACAACAGAGGAAAAAATACAGAGGAGACAAAACAAAAATAAAATGATCAACCCAACCAAACCATGTCAATAATTCCAGTAAATGGTGCTGGCAGAAACACTCTAATTGAAGGTTAGAGACCATCAGAATGGATTTTTTTAAGACAACCATATAATGACACAGGCTGGAAGTTCACTAATGGGAAATAGATAATCCTTGTGAACGATACACACAAGAAAGCCAGAGGCGCTCTGTTAACATTGGATAAAATAGATTTCAAAACAGAGTGCTTTAGGGGCGCCTGGGGCGCTCAGCCGGATAAGCGGCCGGCTTCGACTCAGGTCATGATCTCACAGTTTGTGGGTTCGAGCCCCACGTCGGGCTCTGTGCTGACAGCTCAGAGCCTAGAGCTGCTTCCGATTCTGTGTCTCCCTCTCTCTCTGACCTTCCCCTGCTCGTACTGTCTCTGTCTCTCAAAAATAAATAAAAAACATTACAAATTTTTGACAAAAAGTGTTTTACCAGGGGCAAGGGGGGGCCCTTCACACTGGTGAAACAGCACATTTATTAGGAAGACATGATCATCATAAATGTGTATTTGCCTCACAAGAAGTTTTCAAGTACATGAAACAAAAAATCAACAGTTAAGGGGAAACAGACAATTGAAACCACAACCGTAATTGGAAATTTCTAACACTCCTATCCTAACAAGGGCTGGAGCAACTGGACAAAAGTGAGCAATGACATAGACTACCTGAAAAATACTCCCAACCTATTTTAGTAGACGTGTGACACCACACCGGGCGGTGGCAGCATGTCACCCTGCTCCAGTGCGCGTGGGCAGACCGTACTCTGAGCCGCCAGTCCTCACACACATGTGAAGACTGAAATCCTCCAAGTATGTTTTCCGACTACAGCAAATCCGTGTCAGGCGTCAGTAAGAATAAAATGACCTAAACACCTCCAAAACTTAAAAACAAACTTCTAAATAATTATTGGATTCAAATAAAGAATCACAGGAGTGGTAAGAAAATGTTGTGGACTGAGTGATAATGAAAACATCACATCGAAATTTGTAGGATATGGTTGTGCACCTGTGGCAAGCATAGCGTTATGTGTAGTTTTGTTGAATCACTATGTTGTTCACCTGAAACTCATGTAATATTGTGTCAACTATACTTCAGTTAAAATTTTTTTAAATAGGTTTGTGGGATAAAGTTAAAGCAGTGTTTAGAGGGAAATTACTTTTGACTGCCTGGATTGGAAAAGAAGAAATATTTCAAATATGTATCTAAGCTTTCACTTTAAGATCCTAGAAAAAGAGGGTGCGTGGGTGGCTCAGTCAGTTAAGTGACTTTGGCTCAGGTCATGATCTCATGGTCTGTGAGCTCCAGGCCCACATCAGGCTCTCTGCTGTCAGCACAGAGCCTGCTTCGGGTCCTCTGTCCCTCTCTTTACGCCTCTCCCCTGCTCACCTGCTCTCTCTCTCAAAAATAAATAAACATTTAAAAAAAGATCCCAGATAAATAAAAGCAAATTAAATCCAAGCAGGCATAAGGAAGAAAATAATAAAGATAACGAAAAAGATCAATGAAGTGATAGAAAAATATACAGAGTACCAATGAAAGCAAAAGTTACTTTTTTACTAGCTCAGAGCCTGGAGCCTGCTTCAAATTCTGTGTCTCCCTCTCTCTCTGACCCTCCCCTGCTCACGCTGTGTTGGGCTGACTAGGAAAAGAGGAAGACACAATTTTCTAATATCAGGAACAATGGAGAAGTCATTACTATAGATTCAATAGACATTAAAAGAATAAGGGTATGTTATGAACAACTTCATGGCAATAGATGTGACAACCTATGTGAAATGGGACAAATTCCTTGAAAGACATGAATTCAAAGTTCATCCAAGAAAAATATTACAAAACTTAAACAGTCTGATATCAATTAAATAAACTGAAGTTTTAAATAAAAACCCTTCCATAAAGTGAACTCAGAGTGGCATGGCTTCAGTGGTCAATACTATCATGAATTCAAGAAAGAAACCACATCAAACACAAATTCTTTCAGAAAATAAAAGAGGTAACACTTCCCAACGTATTCTATAAGGCTAGTATTAACCTGATTCCCAAACCAAGCAAAGACCTCACAAGGAAAAAGAAATACAGACTAATATCCCTCATGACCACAGACACAAAAATCCATAACAAAATATTAGCAAGTCAAACCATATGTAAACATGATAATGCATCAGTGCTAAGTGGGGCATATCCTGGGAATGTAAAAGTGGTTTCCCACTCAAAACTCAATATGATTTGCTGTATTAATAGAATAAAAGAGAAAAGATCATTTCAAAAGACGCAAGTAAAAACATTTGATAAAATTCAATTTCAAATCTGATTAAGGATATCTACAAAACAACCCCCCCCCAAAAAAAAGACCCTTACACCCAACATCATACTCAGGAGTGAAAGATTCAATGCTTTCTATTTAGAATAGGAACAAGGCAAGGATGTCTACTCTTACCATGTCCATATATAACATTTTACTGAAAGTCCTAGCCAAGGCTATAAAAATAAATGAAAGGCATACAAATTAGGAAAGAAATGAAAATGTCTTTCTTGCAGACTACTTAATCATGTGTACAGAAAGTCATAATGAATTCTTAAAAACACTGCTAGAATTAATAAGGGAATGTAGCAAGGTTATAAGATATAATATGAAATATGTGAAAAAATATGAAAAGCCAGCTGTATTTCTATGTACTAGCAATGAAGAATTATACGTTCCATTTAATACACAACTTCACTCATGATAACATCAGGAATATTTAGGAATAAATGTAATGAAAGATGTACGAAACCTGTTCCACTACAAAATAAAACAACAGGAGATTGAAAAAGACCAAAATACACAGAAAGATATACCATGTTCATAGTTTGGAAGACTTAATATTGTAATTATGTCTGTCCTCCTCAAATTCATCTATAAATTCAGTGCAGTTCCAATTAAAAATTTAACACACTTGGGGCACGTGGGTGGCTCAGTCGGTTAAGTGTCTGACTTCGGCTCAGGTCATGATCTCACAATTCGTGGGTTCAAGCCCCGTGTCAGGCTCTGTGCTGACAGCTAGCTCAAAGCCTGGAGGCTGTCTTTGGATTCTATGCCTCCCTCTCTCTCTGACCCTCCTCTGCTCATGCTGTCCCCCCCTCTCAAAAATAAATAAAATATAAAAAAATTAAAAAAGTAACATAGTTTGTGAAAAGACTTTGACAAGTGGATTTAAAAACTTTTATGAAAAGACAGAGAGCATACAATATCCAAGAAGTTTTTGAAAAATAAGAACAAAAATTTTTGAAAAAATAAGAACTACTTAATTTCAATATTTACTATAAAGCTTCAGTGACCAAGACCGTGTGCCATTAGCACATGATCAATGGAATAGAATAGAGTCAGAAATAAACTCACACTTTTATGGTCCATTCGTTTTTGGCAAAAGCACTAAGGTAAAATCAATGCGATACCACTGTGGAACCATTAAACAGACCAAAGTTAAAGGAGACAGATAATGGAGGTGCCTGGGTGGCACAGTCAGAAGAGTTTGTGACCCAATCTCAGGGTCATGAGTTTAAGCCCCATGTTGGGTGTAGAGGTTACTTAAAAATAAAATCTTTAAAAAAAAAAAAAAAAAGACAAGATCGTGGCACCTGGGTGGCTCAGTCAGTTAGGCATCTGACTCTTGACTTGGCTCAGGTCATGATTCCATGGTCGTGGGATTAAGCCCCGCATCAGGCTCTATGCTCAGTGTGGAGCCTGCTTAAACTTCTCTCTCTCTTCCTCTGCCTCGCTCCCTCCCTCTGCCCCTTAACGTCACGCATGCGCACGCACACATACTCTCTCTCTCTAAAATAAAAGAGAGAGAGAACAGCGTCCTTGACGATGTAGACCAAGGAGAACTCTGATGCACTGCAGGTAGGAGGGCAAAGTCGTATGGATACTTCGCAAAACAATTGGGTGAGGTCTTTAAAAGTTAAATATACACTCGCAACATGTCCCGGAATGTCCCAGAATGTCCACGTACACAAAGGTTACATATACCTCTTTCCACACAAAGACGTAGCACAATAACATCATTCATTAACAGCCCCAAACTGAAGCGCCCCAAGTGCCCATCAACCAGTGAATGGATAAATCCACACAAGGGAAGGACTTAGCAACGGATAGGAGCAAAACGTAACACATGCAGTAATGTGCACAACCTCGAACACACGCCACGGAAGGTCACACACACAAACACTGTGCTGCAGAAGTTAAGAATCGTAGAGAAGGTTGAAAGCTATCGTTACAAAAACAGGTTACATGTGGGGAGGGGAGAGGACGGAGCGTGAGGGGCATGAGTAAGCATTTTCGGGAAGGGAACTCTTCCCCATCAGGATGGTGGTGATGGTTACCAAACGCATACAGTTACCAAAATTGTTTAAACTCTACACTTTGAAAAGGCGAATTGGACTGAATATAATAATAGCCAGTGAAAAAATTCAACAAAAAAAAGCATGGCTGGCCTTAATGCATAAGTGGTAGCATTGCTAGAAACAAGTAGAAACTGGAAATAATATATGGGAAACCTACATGTTTAAGACAGTAAGTAACAGCCAACGTAGCACTGGGATCCTCGAGAGCACAAATGCGTGCTGGCCGGCCTCTCTGCCTGGACCGCTTCCCACATCACGGGGCAGAGAGCAGCGGCCCCGAGTAGCAAGGCGGTCTGGCCGAGCCCAGGAGGCAGAGATGGCGGAGGTGGGGCTCTGCCGGGCACAGACCCCAGAAACCACATGGGAATCTGCTTGGGTCTCTGATTCCATATCAAGCCGTGCGTGCCCCAGGTGAGAGTCCACGAAGCAAGACAAAGAACAGCCATCAAAGAGAGGTGAGCTTGCTAACCCCGGAGCTCCCACAGGGCGACGAGACGTTTGAGTTTGGGCCAGATTGGAGAGAGACGCACAGCGGAGGAAAACGACGTCACGATATGCGAAACAAGTCAGACAGAAAAGAAAAAATAATAGACGACATGTCGTGTGATGACAGTTTTATGTGGTTTCTGGAGAAGGCAGACACTATAGAGACAGAAAGTGGATCTGTATTTGCCCGGGGTTGGCGCTGGGAAGAGGGGCAGACGGCGAGCGGGCACGAGGGACATGTCGGGGAGTCGTGGAAGGACCCCCAGACGGGAACACTGTGATGTCACCCCGCCGAGTAAGTTCACCACACTTGTCACGCGTGTGCGGTGGGACCCTGCAGGTGCAGAGCACCTGCCCGTGGCAGCCGGCGGCCAGCCGTGTGGCCGGCACCGCCCCCCGGAGCCGACTTCTATCAGACCCTCGGAGGTGGCGACAGGGACTCCTCCTAAGATGCGTCTGGGCTTGAGTTCTAGCAAAGTCCAGAGGGCAAGAGTAGCACCAGCAAGTTGCCCAAACCTATGTCTTCTACCACCAGTGCCCTGGCACCTGTCCCTCCGCTGTCACCACCTCTGGCAGCATGGAGGTGAGGCCTTGGTGATCAGCTGGAGAAAGGACATAGGCAGCTGGGTTCACAGACATGACCGTCGCGGTGATGCTCCTGCGGTCCAGAGTGCCTTGGGGTCTGGAGTGGGGAGACGGGACGACCCCATGGGGCTGACTTCGGGGCGTGGACGGGGATGGGCGTGCATTCCTCCTGGAGACTCGAGGGGAGAATCTGGTTCCTTGGTGTTTCCAGTTCTAGAGGCCGCCACGGTCCCCGGCTCAGGGCCCCTCCTCCTCTGCAGCACGGGGCTGGGGGGCTGGGTCCTTCTCACCCCGCCACCCCTCTGGTTCTCTGGTGCCTTGGTTGTGTCTTTGCCAATTAAAATATGCAATTTGACATATTCACAGGTCCCCGGGTTAGGGCAGGGCCATCTTGGCAGGGCCATTGGTCTTCGGTGTGAGGGTGCAAGCCAAGGGGGGATGAGCTGCAGCACAGTTGGTGGGTTGGAATCTGAAAGGACAGCGCTTAGAGCCCTGAGCCTACACGCAGCTCATGTGGACAGAGAAGCGGCCCGAGGTTAGACTACATACAGACTGACGAGCCGGCACCGATTGCCTGGTTGCCTGGTCAGGGGTCCGAAAGAAGACAATTGGAAACAAGAGATCTAGGGAAGAGGATGCGGACAAACTGGAGAGAATGCGCGCCCGGAAAAATAGACCTCACGTCTGAATGCCCGCTGAGAGCATCCAACACGAACGTGGCACTCAACGACCCAGCGGACGGGATGACTTTGGCCACCAGCTACCCGGGAACGGACACAAGGTTCCCATGCGCTGAATCAGCGCGGTGGCGGGGACGGACGCCTTGCCTGGGCCCAGCCGCACGGGCCGCTGTACCGAGGCTCAGGTAGCTGCTGCTCTGTCCGAGTTCAGTTTCTCCCTCCCCAGTCCCGCTTCCTTCTTCCTTCGCTTCCCACGGGTGCCCATGCTGAGTGCACCTCCCAATAAACTTCCTGCACCCAGGTCTCTGGCCCCCAGGCCCTGGGGAACCCGACCTGGGACACGACGTTCAACACGGGTTGGACGGACCAGAGCTCAGCTGCCCCCAGCGTCATCGGTGTCAACCTTCTGTCCTCCGTGGAGGACTGCGGCCAGTCATCCAAGTCGCCAAGGACCATCTCTTCCCTCGATGATTGACCGATCCATGTCTCCCCGTCTCGGGGCCTCAGTAACTCAGCCCACGAAGCTCGTGCTCTGCACAGGAGACACCTGCTCCCGGTGCGGTGACATCATCTTGCTAATACATGGCGGTACCCAGAGCAGGGCTGGGGCTCCGCCCTTGGGGAGCACGCGTGGGGCCATTAGCACACCTTCCCTTCGGGGCTCCCCGCCAGCCGCCCTGTCCAGGCCAGGGTTGTCCACGTCACTGAGCTCCGCGTCTTCCTTTACTGGTGCTGATGCAGTCTATAATTATTCACTGTAATCATTGATTTATTTACCTACTGTCTGTCCTCCTAAGACGCAAGCTTCACGTGGGCGGGAAGCTTATCTCTCCGATCTATAATTATGCCCTTAGCCTCTAGCACAGCGCCTGGCCCTGTGGAGTAAGAGCACAGATTTGAAGACACACACAACCTCCCTTGACTGTGGGGCCGTCCATGAGCCTGTGGTTCCTCACCGGCAGAGTGAGAATAAATGAGGGGCTGTTGCGAGGACGAGAGAGAACACAGGACAAAGCGCTGAGCGTGGTGCACACACAAACACGCGTGTGCAGTTCGGGGGGCACAGAGCTGCGTGAAGCAGATACACAGCCATCTGCTGGGGGAAGGCGTTGTCGGTTTGGAACGGATGCCCGTGGGGGGCGAGCAGCTGGCTCTGGGCACCGTGGCTTTGTGGGCACCAAATATCCTCGGGGTGGGATTTCCTCCCCTGGGGCGCCAAGGCTGGCGTAGGGCGGAGAAGACAGGTGCCTTGCAAATCCCTCGCTCGAGTTTGGCCGGATGAGCCCGGCGGAAGGACGAAGGGGCAAGACAGCTGAGGCTGTTGGCAAAGAGACGGGCGGCGATGGTGCCCTGTGTGGTTGGAGGCCCGGAGCGGGGAGGCGCTGGTCCACGTGGGAACGTCCGGGGACAGGAGAGGGGATGAGGTCAGCGGGGGTGGGGTGGAGGCAGGAGGGGCCTGGCAGCTTCGGAAGCTGTGGTCAGGGAGTGCCGACCGGGAGGGCGGCCGGAGCCGGCAGGGTGATGACGAGGCCCGGGGTGTGGGTGGCCGGAGGGGAGCGGAGGTGAAGGTCATCGGGGCAAGGAGGAGGTGTGGGAAGGGATGCGCGGAGCTGGGGGCCCCTTCGGTCCCCTCTGCTCGCTCCCTTCGCTTCCCCCCTGGGGCCTCACTGTCTGGTTTCTGGGGGCTGCCCAGCCTCCAGATGACTCCCAGATGCGCAGCCCTGGCCCTACCTCTCCCCCTCGTCTCCGTCTGTTCTGCCTTGCCCTCCAAACATGCGCGCGAGCCCTCTCTGCCACTTGCGACTAAACATTTCTCAAAAGGAAACTTGTTTTCTTTCTACCAAATCCTTCCCCTTTCTTCACCACCCTATCATTGTCTTCCCAACCCCCCAATTTTTATGCCACTCTCGTTTCCTCTTCTCCTTCGCTGGTTTTGCGCCCACCATCCAGTCCAGTACGGATCCTCGTGAATTCTTTTGTCTGTAACACTCCCAAGCTAGGAGCCCCTCCTTTCAACGTCCAAAGCTGAAATCCCACCCCTGCATCGGTGCCACAGATCTGAAAAGTGAGGGCTGAGAAGGGGCTGAGTCCACGGGGGCCGGGAGAAACAGGAGACCCCACAACCCTGTTGTCAGACAGAAGCCAGCTTCATGGGGGTGGGGGGTGGCTGCAGACAAGTCACGTCACTCAGCCTCAGGGGACATTGTGAATGTTGGTTGCAATTAGCTATGTGCACTCCAGATACGCATCAGGTACCTGCTCTGTGCCGGCTCCTTTCCTGCAAAACAGCTTGGAGTCTTACCCGCTGTGGGATGCCCGGGCGCTAAGCTCTGGGCCAGAGTGAAGTCCTGCCTGCCACAGCCCTGCCTGGCCATCCACCTGGCTTCTGAGTCTCCGTTTCCTCACCTGTGAAATGGGCTCACTGATGCCTGTGTTTCCGCATCTGCGAAATGGGCTCACTGCTGTATGCGTTGTCCCCAGCGCCAGGCTGCTGTTGGAAGGATCAGATATGGCTCTGTGCCTGAAGGCGCTTTGCAAATGATGAGGTCTTCATCTTAGGCGAGCCAGCAAACTGTTTTCCCAGGCTCACTAATAGGCGCCTACCGGCAATAGGAGCTCCGTCAGTCTGGGTCCGAGGAGAAAACTCTCCCTTCAATTCATTTTCTTTGTATGGTCCTGAAGCTCCATCACAGGTGAGGCAGGAGTTCCAGAGTTAAGGCGCCTGGGCCCAAGCCGCTGTCTTTGGTGCGACCAGCTGTGCCCTGGGCACCTCGTGCAACCTTGGTGTGACTCAGTTTCCACAGCTGAAGGGTAGGGACAGATACTGGTGATAGAACCATGTCACTGAGCAACTGAGTGCTCAGAGCGTGTGGGGGCCCTTGGGACACTGATGCACGTGACGCAAGTGCTCAGTAGCTGTTAGCTACTATCATTATTATTTTTTAAGTTTATATGTTTTGAGAGGGAGCAGGGGAAGGGCAGGGAGACAGAGACTCCCAAGCAGGCTCTGAGCTGTCAGCACAGAGCCTGATGTGGGGCTTGAACCCACGAACCGTGAGATCATGACCTAAGCCAGAGTCAGACACTCAACCGACTGAGCCCCCAGGAGCTCCTAGCTCCTCTCGTTATTATCAGCCCTTTCCCGGGTTCACCCCACTACCTAAAAATTGTCCACATGTTCCTCCAAATGCATGGAGATGTCTGTCATCTGCCCTGTCCCGGGCTACATACCTGAAGGCCGGGCCCTTGTCCGCAGCAACCCCTCTTCCGTGCATCCCAACTCTGTGCTGTTACTTTACGCCACGTGGCAGACCTCACCACCACAGGCAGAAACCGCCCAGGAAACATTGTTAAGGGCTTGACGGTTTGGTCACGTTTCACCCAGGCCTCTGAGAGAGCGGACCTCCGTGTGAGACGCGGGGCGGGCCGCGAGGGCCTGGCGGGAAGGGACGCGGCGGCTCTCGGACCTTGCAGGAGGCCCCTGCCGCCCTTCGGTTGCCAAACGTCTCTGTGTGCTCTGAACATGCAACTCGCTTCTGCCTCCAAGTCCTAGCACATGCCTTCCCTTGCACCCAGGCCAGCCCCCCGGCGCCCCCCCAAGGCCCCCCTTGGACACCCCACCTACCGGAGCCTTCCATGCCAGCTCCCCGCCAGACCGAGGAGTGTCTGTGCAGAGCCCCGCCGGTGCGCCTCACTCCACTGTTGGAATTGTTACTGGCTCCAAACGTGTTTGTCTCCGTTATCCGTGCTGACAATGGGTCTTTCCTTTTTTTCCTTCCTTCAGTGACATCGGCCCTGAACACTGTCCATCCTACCGTATGCTTTCCTATGTGGCGTGGGGCACAGAAAGAGGGGGGGCTCTGAGGGGTCTGCAGACTGGAAGGTGCCGCAGATGGGAGGGGCAGGCGTGCCTTGGTGACCCCGAGAAAGCAGTCAGCAGGGGACAAGCAGCACCCCTGGGGACACAGGGCCGGCCAGAGAGGGCACTCCAAGCCGTCCAGCAGGCCAGGATGGCCCCTTGCCCTCGGGGGCACTTGAACCCAGGGAGCTGCCCCACTAAAGACTGGGGGAGTTCATCCTGGAGGCAGGGGCAGCGAGAACAGAGAGAAGGCCATTCAGCAGAAAAGCTAAAATACTTGTCACGGGGGATTTGGGAATGTTTGTGCCAGAGGCAGAGAAGAGGAAAGCCTTTCCGTCTGAAGAAAGCCACCCCTTGGGCATGGACGACAAGAGGTCATTCGAGACCACAGAGTGACACCTAGTGGACTCCCGGGGAAGTGCTCCCCGCAGGGGCGACAGGCTCAGGCAGGTGGCTTCTAAGAGCGCAGGATGGTGAGAGCAAAGGAGAACCGGGCCAAGTGCTGGCCTCCCTGAGCTCGCCTCGCGCTGTGCTCGGAGGACGCCTGGGAAGCGCGCTTGGAGCATTCTGGATCCCAGGCCTGGCTCAGATGCCAGCTGGGAGACTCCAGACCAGGAGCTGCAGCACACGTGGCCCTGGCTGTCGTGCCCACGCTTCCTGTGGACCTGGGGCAGGTGTGGAGGAAGGGCAGCCCCCGCCCCCCCGCAGGAGGTCCCCAACGGAAGACTAAATCCGCTCACGCAGTGCCTTGCTGGTGTTAAGTGCTCCAGGAAAGATCTATCAGGGGAAAGAGTCCTGGTGCTGGAGACAGGATTCAAGCCCAGCGTCAGCATCAGCACCCTGGGGACGGGAGCTGAGCAGTTCTTCTAGAAGGTTCTCTCTTGTTGCTTAGTTAAAATTGGCCTCTCTACATTTTTACACCATTTGTCTTTGTTCTGGCTTCTGAAGCAATTCAGAGGAACTTTTTTTTTTAACTGCATACCTGCAAACAGCTTCACCCTCCCTGTAAATATTGTCATTTTGAGCTGAACGCGCTCAACTTCCTTCATTCTTTAGACCGCTGGTTCTCAACGGAGGACGATTTTGCCCCGCAGGGACATTTGTCTGGAGACATTTGGTTGTCACACCTGGGAGAGGGAGGCCGCTACTGACATCTAGTGGGCAGAGGCGGGGACGCCGCGGCTTGTGGTGCTCAGGCCAGCCCCACCCCCACCACACACACAAAGAACCCGGCCCCAAGCGCGTTAGTGCTGAGGTTACGGGACCCTCCCGGGGACACGGTACCGTGGTGTCCCTTAGGCGGACATCTTCCATTCGTCATCATCGATATTTCTACCGTGATGTAGTGTTACTTTCACACATACAAAAATACAGGGCAAAACGAACATTCCCATCAGATCGATTCAGTTTTAAATAATTGCTATTATACACCTGTGGGTTTGGGTTTTTCTAACCATCCCCTTTGACAAAGAAGCCCTGCTGAGGTCCCAGAGCAGACAGAACAAAGGGGACGGAAAGATGCTCGTCAAGTAAGATATGAAAAGGCGCCCCCGGTTCCCCTCAGTGCATCTTGGAAGGGGAGCTTTGTCCTCTTGACATTCAGGACCATTTTTCATAAGTTCAGGTTACCCCCTTGAAGATTTTTAGGACGTTTCGTGGTATGGAGACACCGTGGAAGACTCGGCCGCTGGACTTCTGCTAAGCAATCCGATTCGGAGAGCAAATCCGCTCCTGCCCACGTAGCTCAGAGCAGCGCTGGTCGCCTCGGGCAAAATGAGCTGGCAGCTGCAACAGGGACTTTCAAGGAGCTGATGGTTGACTCCGTTCTTTTGTCTGTGGTTTTTTCTCCCCGCAAAGGATCTCTGAGGGCGCTTGGCCGAAGGTGTGGATGGACTTCTGATACCGGACATATTCTGTGTTCGTAAATATCAGAGTCTTTAGGGAACAACAAATAACCGTTTTCCTTGTCACAAACCGGAAGCAGAGGTAATAAGACTGCTTTCCTCAGACCCTCAGGTCTTTCCCTTAGAATAGACCATTCTAAAGTAAATTGTGGGTTCCTCTCGCCCTGCCCTGAATTGTAAGCGTTTGACTGCTTAAACTATCATTAAAACTTCATGAAATTAAACTCGCTTGGCTCTGTTGAATCTTGATTTATGCACATCTGTTTGTGTGCTCATGGAGACTCTGAAAGAGTGTGTTTTTTCACGGGGTCCAGACACTAAGGAGACCTCCTGTTTCTGCACTGGGCCCTCATTCCTGGGAGCAGGAGTGTCTAGCAAAGAGGAATATATTATAAATCACATTTTTAGTGAGAATGACAAAGCTTAGTAACCCTCGCCTTAGGGAACCTGTCCAATTTGTCAGTTAAAATTTAGCCTTCTGATATAAAACGAGCCCATTCATGTTGTGTGAGCGCTGGGTCCCTGCAGAAAGAATCCGTTTGGGATCCGCCTGCAGCGCACGGTGCTAGGAACCCGGGGTGCGGCGTGGGGGCCTCCACAGGAAGCTTGGCAGGGTTTCCTCAGTTTACCGCCCGGCCCCTCGATCCCTCAGCCCGGGGGCCCCCAGCGGCAGTGGGTGGACGGGCCTCCCACGGTTCACATCCAGGGAAATTCCTGCCTTGCAAAATGAGGACACACAGATCGGAATCTGTTACTTTCGTGAACAGGACAATGGAAATACCGAATCTCAAAACAATTACCAAAGCAACAAGCATTTCGCTGAAAGGAGAGGGTGAAGACAGACACTTTTCCGTGCACATTGGGGTCTGGATGAGACAGGCCCTTCTGGGATGGCCAGAAGGAGAGGGGGTTGATTCGGAGCCCAACCCTCTGGAGGGCCGGAGAGTGTGCCGGGGGCAGGGCCCCCAGGCAGCCATGCACGGGGACTCTATTCTCAAAAACAACACTCCGTTGGGGAGCAAAGAGGACGTGGTCTCCACACCCGAAGCTGGGGGGAGCCCAGCCCCGTCGGCTCTGTCCCCGCGGGGCCAGCAGCTCTGGCCAGCCCTGTGGGTCCTCGGGACAGGACCCGGCACCCGCGGTGGGCTCAAACCACACGTTCTGGGCTCCACCGCAGGTCTTCGGAGTCGGGATCCCGTGTCTCCGTGAATTGACCGCCCACTGAACCAGGATCCACGGGGCACACCTTGGTGGCTTTGTCCAGTAGGGCGCGCAACCCGGGGGGCGATCACAGCGAGGCTCCACCGTGACCTCTGTGAATGGCGGCACGCGGGTGGGGTCTGCTGCTTCTATGAACAGGACAGAGGACCTGTGGGCTCTGAAATGGCCCCTGACGGGTCCCTCAGAGCCTCGTGTCCCCGTGCTCCGCGCCCACCTCTGACTGCTGAGTGCTCCTCCCCAGCGCTGGCCTGTTCACACCCCAGCAGGCAGCCGCCCCGAGCAGGTGGCGCTGAGGCTCACGCCCGGGGCGGAGCCGGGATTCCAGGGCGGAGCCGGGATTCCAGGGCCACCGTCCCTCAGGTCTGTCCCATCTGGCATCCCACGGAATGTGTGAATTCCGAGAAGCCCAGACTGCCCTGGGGCTTGGCGGGGGCCGAGGCAGGCCTGTCCCTGAGCTGAGCCAGCAGGAGTGAGATGGGCACGGGGCGTTGGAGCAGCTTGGTTCTGGGCCCGCTGAGCTTCTCCCTGGCTGTGTGGCTTTGGGTCTTTTGTTTAACCTCTCTGAAGCCTGAGTGCTGTACCTTCAAGGCAGGGAAAGGGAGCCCCTCTCTGCCTCTTCTCAGGGATGAAAGTGCTCTAACCACGCCCCCGGGCTGTGGGGGGGGGGAAGGGGGGAGGGGTAGTCCTGCCCTGTTCCCTTCTCCCTCCCCTCCCCTCCCCTCCCAAGTTGAGCACAGGGAGGGTGTAGACAATATTCTAGTCTCGATGAATGCCTGGGAGCCCCCAAAGCTGAAAGCAGCTGCCACAAGTTGCCACAAATTTGTGCCAGCCGCCCCTGTGGACCACCTGCAGTTCCCGGTTCTGGAACTTTCTGGAACTCTCTCCCGTGCTGCAAGCCCTGTCCCTTCAATATGTGCAGGTCTCAGAGCAGGAGCCGACGTGCCCAGGAGGGACATTCACGTACCCTTTCAAGCAGCTCCTCCGCAGCCCCCTTCCGCGGGGACACAGGGACTCTCCTCAGCCCTCCTTGCACGCCGAAGCCCAGGACCTGCCCCACGATGCTGGCGGCGGCTCAGGACAGACCCCTCCCTGGACGGACCAGGGACCGGGAGGTCTGCGAGTCTGCATTACTGACCGCCCGAGGAGAGAAAGCCCCCAGGACCCTGGCCCAGGCCCTGGGGTTTAAGGAGGTCAGGATGGTTCACCCTCGGAGGCCTCAGGACCTGACCCCGAAGCTTCCCCTTCGCTTGCCTCCCCCGATCTCCAAGGACCAGGAGCACTGATGGGCAGTGGGGAGGAAGGGAAACGAGAGAGACTCCCTCTCTCTCTCCTGCTGACCCCCGCCACGCCCTGCTGCCCAAGGACAGCCACCACCCTGCGCACTCGGCCCCCTGGGCCTCTGCCTGCTCCTCTTCATTCAAGGCCCACCTCAAAAGCCACCTCCTCCAGGAAGCTTTCCTCGATCCTACCCCTTAAGCATGAATGACCCGAGCCTCTCTGCTCCCACCTGGCATTCTGGGAACCTTTAGCTCACACATGAACTTGGCTATGGCTCTCCTGTCTCCCTTCCCCCAGCACCTCCCTTTGAGGACTGTGTTTATTCAGTCTAGAGGCATTTTTGAAGCCCCTCTCCTGGCCGGCACTTCGCTAAGCGGGTCTCACCGTGCGGGACCAGTTCGGCCTTGGAGACTTGGCCTTGGGAGACCTCTCTCCAAACACACGGGGTGACAGGGGACAAGGGATATCCCCTCCAGGGCCTCAAGAGAAGAGGTGGCCTGAGTGAGGCCGGCGGCATCGCCTCAGTTAAAGTTCTGCAGAGGAGGTGAAGGCGCCCGATGCCCAGACCAGGGGCCTGGAAGTGGGCAGGCTTCCGACCCGGCCATCCTGTTGGCCTCTGGCTCTCTCGCCGCCAGGACATCAGCGATGCGTGCAGATCATCTGGACAGAGCTCTCAACATCCCTTCCAGGAAGCTTCTGTGACTGACCCTGGCTCTGGAGGGGGAAGCCAAAGCACAGAGAGGTTAAGCAACTTGTCTGGGTCACACAGCGTGCAAGGTGCACTCCAGGGAGTCCCCTGCGGTTGGTCAGCACCTTCTGGCTACCCAGGCTTGGCGGCGGGGCCCAGGGCCGACCTCACACTCCCTGGATGGCAATGATCGTAGACCCATTTCATTTCGGCCACCAGCCATCCTGAAACAAGGAGGAGGCCGTGAAGACAGGGTTTCTAATTGTTTTTAACATTTATTTATTTTTGAGAGAGAGAAGGGGGGTAAGGGCAGAGAGAGGGAAAGACACAGAACCGGAAACAGGCTCCAGGCTCTGCACTAGCTGTCAGCACAGAGCCTGACGTGGGGCTTGAACCCACGAACTGTGAGATCATGACCTGAGCCGAAGTCAGAAGCTTAACCAACTGAGCCACCCAGGCGCCCCCAAATTATTCTTTTTTTAAGAAAAGAGCCAGATGTTTAACCGACTGAGCCAGCCATGTGCCCCTAAAATATCTTTTTAAAAATTTTATTTATTTATACCTTTTAAGAGACAGAGACAGCGCAAGTAGGGGAGGGTCAGAGAGAGAGGAAGACACAGAATCCGAAGCAGGCTCCAGGCTCTGAGCTGTCAGCACAGAACCCCACGCAGGGCTCGAACCCACAGACCGGGAGATCATGACCTGAGCCGAAGTTGGACACTTAGCCACTGAGCCCCCCCGGGCACCCTGGACAGGGCTTCTGTGCAGGCGGTCTGGATCTAGGAGGAGGGCCAGAGGCAAAGCCCGGCTGGCACAGTTCACCTCCCGCTAACCTTGGCGGTGACCCCCAGGCCGGGTGGGCGTGGGCGCGGGAGGAGAAAGCGCTGACTCACTCCAGCCGCCTGGAAGAATAGGAAGCTGGGACACTCCCTCGGTGCAGCCGCAGCCTCCGGGTGCCCCGGCCTTGCCCAGTTTGCATCACTGCCCAGAGCCCTCTCTGCAGCCTCCAGCTCCCTCCGGCAGGTGACTCACGCCTCCTCCGAGCCCCGGCCGTGTGCCCTGAGATCCGGACTTCGTCGTGGGTCAAACAGAGGGGCTTTGCCTCTACTCAAATCTGTTTGTCCAACTGAAAGGTGCTTTGTGTTTAAGTCAAAGTGTCCTTAATGCATTTTCCATTCTCGACAGAAACCGCAGCTGCCAATTAGAAAAAGAAAAAAAAAACCCACCCAACCCCCAAAACCACGAAGCACACGTCTCTTACCCGGTTTACCATTTTCTTTGATCCATTAAAATCTGAGAGCCAGTCTTCCTCGGCCTCTAGAGTGAGCAGAGAGGGAATAATTATCCATAAAGTGGCCATCCGAGTGTTTGCTTTGTGATGAAAGCAAACTTTCGAGAACTTGGAATGAAGACGGAATATGTAAGCCTCTCCAGATCCCATCAATAATAATATAATGAATTAATGATTTACTCACGTTTTATGTGTCTATTTGCTTTGCGATTCGTAAGCATACATCGTTTCCTTAGTAACCTTGACATCAGACCGAACCTCATCTCTCGGCGGACTGAAGGGCTCCTCTCGAGGAAATGCACACAGCTTCTCGGCCTTTTTTCTCAGTGTTTGCAAAGGAGAAAATGATGAATGGATATATTCTAAAGGAGGCATTTCTGCTCCGTCCTTTCCTCCCCATTCCCACTGAAATCCGACATTTGATACCTCCGGTACCCGTATGTAATGCCACCACCTCCCCGCCAGCGAGGCCTTCAGGCTTCACCAAAGAACCCTGCTCCCGCCAATGCCTGTCCTTTATTTACAGATGCTGTGTGCGCACACACACACACAGCCATGTGCTTCACACCGACAAACAAAAGTGTTGATTTGTGTTCTTAGCTGACTTAGGCAACGTCAGCGCTTTCAGGGCCTCGGACGGGCCGGGCCGCAGACGGCAGGGCTCACGACGGGCAGGTGGATGAGGATGGGGGTTTCTGGCCGTGCCGAGTGAAAGCCCGTTTATCCACAACGGCTCAAATGGCTGCCAGTCAAATTTTCTTGGCGCGAAAGTCACAGAGGAACCTGGTCAGACAGAGGAACGCAGGTGGCTGAGAACAGAATGGACACAGACCCCGACGCGGCGCCGGCTCCGTTTGCTCTGATCTGCCACTGCTGCCGAGCGTCTTCCCGTGGGGAGGATCGTGTCGTGTTCCTTTGGGGGACGGGTTACAAAAGAAATGGAGGAGAGGGGGGGGGAATCTGTTTGCTGGGGAAAGACGGGAAGGGAGAGCCGATGGTCTCCAGCAAGCAGAGACCCAGGCGGCCAGAACCGTTTACCCAAGTCAGGAAACGCCCTTCGATGTTTAGGGTTCCTGGTCTTCTGCAGTCGCGGCCCTGTCCCAGGTCTGCGATGCACCGACCGCAGTCAGGCGAGGCTTCAGCTGAGAGCCCATCTGCCTGCAGAAGAGGAAGGCTTCGTAGGGGGCGAGGCACAGGCCTGGGCCCTGGAAACCCCGGCCCAACCGGCTCGCTGTCGGGATGGCCATCAAAGAGAGTGCTGTAACCGGGGCAGAAGAGAGGGCTGGGGGCTCACGTGCCAGAGGGGTTCCGGAAGGCGTTACCCGCACACGGAGGCTGAGCAGGGCCCTGGCCGGTGTACGAGTCGGGGGAGAAGCCATTGTTTCATAGCAGGTGCCAGCGTCCAAAACTCCCACCGACCTTCTCGTGGTAGCGACACGCACCGAAGGCAAACAGCTCAGGGGTGTTGACGGCCCCGCTCCGCCGCCCCCGCAGGGTCCCCTCCTTATAAAAGCCAGCGAGGATTTCGCTTCTCACATACGTGTCGGAGCCTGTGGAATATTAACTTAGGGAGGCCCAGCTTTCACGGCCGGTGTGTTCTGCATGGATGGATTCACGGGGCGGGGAGGAGAGCAACTGAAATGGCCCGTTTTACTGATCCCAGGAGGCCTTGTGCCTGAAACTGGCTAGGGGTCTGAAGCTTTAGGCGGGGGTGTTAGGACGTGCCGGGTGGAATCGAGCTGGCCCAGAGCCCGAACCGGGAGAAATCACTAAAAATCCCTCCCCCTTTTTTTAACCAGGCTCGGCCCTCTCTTGTCTACAGTCTGACCCAGGTTTTGAGGGCATGAGCCTAGCTTACGTCCTACCCACGCAAGTTTTCCGGGCAAAACATGACCAGCTTATGAACTGTTCTCACGATAGGGCTCTTCACCTGCAGCGAAGGTGCCTGGCGGGTGAGCAGGGAGTGGGCGCTGCTCCCGCCCCCACCCCGACCAAACATCGCCTCCCTCTCCCCACCCGACCCTCGGCCGCCAAGCAAAGGAGCGAGGCCTTGAAGGCTGTAGAAACCCCTGGAGTCCTTCTCCTGCCATCTCGGAAACGAAAGGAAATGGCAGGGTTGACGTGACTGTAGACTGAAGGGCTTGGACAGGAGAGTCAAACGGAGCTGCTTAAAATCCCTCGGCAAACGGAATATTCCTTGTCTCGCGGCTGCTCGTCTGGTTGGGTCACATTCACGCAGAGAGGCGACCTTGACCATTTCTGGGCGTACCGCGGTGGGCGTGGACGGGTCCCCGGCCCTCTTCAGAGGCTGGACGCTGCCTCAGGGCTGTCCGCCCTGCCATCAGCCCACCGCCTGCCTTCTCGGGGCCCCGCTGCGGGATCCTCACGCGGCCACACTGGGAGCCTGGCTGGCAGGTCTCTGCCCGGCCCCTGCCACCCAGCCTGGGGGCCAGTTGTTGACCTCTGGTTTCCCCTGGGAGCCCTTTCTCTCTTTTGTTTAAAGACCCAGTTAGGTGACCTTCAACTGGACGTTTCAAAAGAGAAAGATCCAATGTAATCGAAGCAGGTGGTGTTAGAATATAGTCTCTTGATTAACCCCCATCGGAGAACATACATTTTTCAAAGTCTTGAGAGGCTGCAGAGCATAAGGCCGAAGGGCAAAGAGTCTGCCCAGCAAATGCTGCTGCTGTGGCTCCTGACCTCGCTGCCTCAGTTTCCCCCTCAGCTGTCTGCACTGTAGGGTTTGGGCTACTTCCTCTCCCCATCTTTGTGCCTGTGGCCCTGGGTCCATGTGTTGGGCCACGGTGGCCCTGTGATCAGCCTCTCTGGGGTCAGAGTCACTGTTCCCAGGAAGCAGCCATCAGCGGCTCCTTCTCGGGTCTGAGCCCAGGCTCTCACCGGGCGCTCATTTCCATGACTAATATTTTCCAGGGTCGACCCTGAACTCCACATGAAGGTCACTTCTTGAGATAAAACAATAGCAGCGCATTCTGGCCTGGGGGGCGGTTGGAAGTCAAGTCACCATGCGGGCTATCTGTGGGTCAGGAAGACAAACACTGGCGCCCGCGCCCACCCACCCCTGCCCCTGCGGAAGGGGCTGCAGGCTGCAAACCTGGACACAATGCCTTTCTGTTTCCATCGTCCGCTCTGGGGGGTAAAGACTCTCTTTCAAGACGGGGTCAGCCAGAGGGAAATCAGACAGCCTGCCCCTTGACCCCTGGGGCGAAGGACAGGTTGGGGACCTCTCTCGTGGGGGGTGGGGGGCAGGACGGGGAGCAGCTCAGGCAGGTCTCTGTCTGGTCTGGTCTGCTGGTGGAGGACACCAGGTCCGGGGCGCACAGGCCCCCCCAGGCCGCACCCACCCACACGGGGCTCCTCAGTTTTGGAACTCCGTTCTCCCCACCCTCTGTCTCCCTCTCCCCTCCCGCCTCCCACTATAGCACTAAACAGATTCCTTTGTTTCTCGCCCCACAGACAGGATCTCTCTCTTGCTCTGGGAAAATTCCAGCTCTCTTCTTGTTTTACAAATGTGGCGTCTTAGCCCGCCTCACTGAGGGTCTTCCGGCGGTTTCCTGCGGTCCGGCTTCAGCTCTTCCTGTTTCCTTAATTCTGTTACTCATCGAGTCCTCTTCCCTGTTTGCTTCGGTCCCAAGGGCAGCGAATAGCACCGAGCGAGGCGCTGAGCTGATGGGGACCCTGTGGCCAGGCAACCCTGGGGGGTGGGTTTCAGGTGGGAGCTGCTCCCAGGTCAAACCAGGGAAAGCTGGTCTTTAGGGAAGAATCTGGGAGGGATGTAGAGGGGCAGATGCCTGCCCGCCAGGGACTCCCAGCACGGGCTTGGTCTTGGGGACACCCGCGCACTCACATCCGTTTCCACCACCTACAGCTTGGGAGAGTCACCAAAGCTCTTGACACCTGTATTTCCTCCTTCTAAAGGAGACACATCCCAGTCACTGAGTTGCCGGCCCTGCTCCGTCTGTTCTGTGTAGCGGCGGCGTTGCAGGGACCCGCAGCCGCGATGCGCACTGCTCATCGGACCCCGCAGATTCAGGGGCGTCCCAGCAGGTCTGCAGGACCAGGGACCCAGCGCCCAGGCCCTCGGGCTGCACGCACACGATGCCAGTCCTTTGTCTGCTGCAGAGCCCCTCCCCCAGCACTCCCTCAAGGACAGACCCGCTGTGCTTCCTCCTAATTGTAATTTACCTCATTTGCATGAGGCTTTTTCATTATAATTCCCTGAACCTGGGCAGCCGTGTTGCCAGGGCAACTGAGCGCCAGCTTCCCAGCCTGCTGGCTGCTGTGGGGGAGACCCCTGGCCCGGCTCCAGCTGTGCCCCCGCCCCCCCCCCCAGAAGCACAGCCTGCAGCCATCTCTTGCTGGTTCTGTCTCTCCACGGGGCCTCCACCACCTTTCTGCATTCTCTCCAGGCCAGCTAGGAGTTTGCACCCCTCCTCAGACTCAGGCACCCCTGTTCCCGCCAATGCCAGCTGGGCCTTGTGCCGACCAGCGAGGCAACGCACGCGGAGCACAGCGCACACGGGATCGCCAGAACCTGATACAAGGGTCCCCGGCGGCCACGGTCCAGCAGGGCCCCCACGCACACGAGGAGCTCAACCACCTTTGTTGCCTCCCCCAGCTCTGCCGCCCCCCTTCCTGCCCAGCCCCCAGCCCCCCTCGCCTTCCATGCGCTCTCTCTCCAGCTACCGGCTCTCAGCATCTGTGCCCGCCTGGCCAATGCCCTCCACCCTCCGTCCCTCCGCATCCTCTCTTTAAAACAGTGTAGAGGGGTGCCTGGGGGCTCGGTCGGTTGAGCATCCGACTTCGGCTCAGGTCACGATCTCGCAGTTGGTGAGTTCGAGCCCCGCATAGGGCTCTGTGCTGACAGCTCAGAGCCTGGAGCCTGCTTCAGATTCTGTGTCTCCCTCTCTCTCTGACCCTCCCCTGCTCACACAGTCTCTCTCTCTGTCTCTCTCTCTCAAAAATAAATAAAACATTTAAAAAACAACTTAAAACAGTGTATAAGCTGGAACGCAGGTGAATCTGAACTACGGCCTAAGTCCAGTCCTTGGCTGGTGACAGGCTCTGCGCAGTGGACCCGTCAATGAGTGAGTGACGCCCTCCCATGCACACCCCTACCATCAGCTGCAGAGACGCGACTTTCTAGGCTACTTCACGGCTTAATCGGGATAATCACGCCTTCAGTCTGAGCCACGTCACGGGGCACGGACAGGATGGGGTTAAGGAGCCATTTTGAGCCCTGAGTTCCGCACTTTTCCCTACGGTTAGTCAGTGGCCCGAATGGCCCAACTTGCCCCGCAGACCCCTGGGAGGACGGGCTGTGCTGGGAGATTAACGGAGTGTGGACGGGGTGGGAGGTCACCTAGGAGGGAGCAATTTGAGGTCAGGTGTATACACGCTAGCTAACTCTTACCCGGCTAGACTAGTTAGCGGAGGCCCGCCTGACCCCCCGGGTGTGGCCGCCCCCCGGCCCCATTTCCCGACAGAGGAATGAAGGGGGTGTGTGCAGGGGAAGGAAAGCCCGACAGTAACTCTCCAGAGGACAGACTGAGCATAAAAAGCCGCATTTCTAACAGCTGAACTCATTGACGCCTCTTGGCAGGGGCAAGCTGGGGGTGTTAAAGAGCAAAGAGAGGGAAAAAAGGAGACACTCTGCCTTTTAACTCCAGCTCAGCCTCTGACCAGCTTTGTGACCTTGGCCGAGTCACTTACGAGCTGCGAGGTCCTTTCTCTCACCTTGCAGGTTCTCAGGAAAAGCTGTGGTTCAGACCCACATCCATAGTTCGGATGGAGAGAGCGGATGATACATTGTAACCAGGGCCTTGACTCCCCGTGAAGACGGCCAGCTCGGGGGAGGACCCGGCGGCCCGCGGGGTCCTGTTCCCGTCACACGTACGGCACCAGGCGTGCGTTATTACTGCCGCATCCTCCCCAGGAAGCAGACCCAGAACCCCGAGAAGATGCGTCCGGACCAGCAGCCGTCGGGTCAGCGGCGGCAGGTCCCTGTGTTCACTGCGGAAGGTACTTGCTGGAAGCCGTTTTCAAACAACGTATGTGTACCTCTTGCAAGGGATGTGGTGGATTTGACTGGATGTGCCTCCAACAGCTGTGCTGGCATCACCCAAACCAAAAAGGACAACAAAAAAAGAAAAACAGAAGAAAAGCATCTGTTAAAGATGCAGGCTGTAGGGCGCTTGGGCGGCTCAGTCAGTTAAGTGTCCAGCTTCAGCTCAGGTCATGATCTGCAGTTCGTGGGTTCGAGCCCCACATCAGGCTCTGTGCTGCCAGCTCCGGAGCCTGGACCCTGCTTTGGATTCTGTGTCTCCCTCTCTCTCTCTGTCCCTCCCCCACTCATACTCTCTCTCTCTCTCTGAAAAATAAATAAACATTAAAAAGAAAAAAGAATGCAGGCCATGTTGGAGGGGGACCCAGAAGAGGGGTTGCTTTGTAGCAACTGATGCCCCTGGACGTCACACTATTTTTATCTGTATTTTGTGCACTAAGTGTATTTATTGCTCCTGCCGGGCAGTACCATTGCTGACCTTGGGAGCAGCCGTGACGCCACCGCCACAAGTCTGTCTTGCTGAAGGGAGTGAGTTTACCTTTCAGTCTTTCTCGAGAGTTTCTGAGTCATTTTCAGGGACAAAAGCAGAGTAACACCCTCCCCCGGCAGCAGCGCACCCTTCTGTCGGGTCAGGAGCCTCCTGGGGTTTCCGGACGTGTTTTCCAGGGGCCGCGTGCCTCCTGCAGTATTCGCACTGTGTCCCGTTTCCTTAGCGGTTTGGGGTGTGTTTGCTTCACTCAGCCCCAGAGAGGGAGTCCAGGGTGAGGTGCACCCAGACGCTCTGCGGCCGCGCCCTTGCCGCGACACCTGCGGCCGATGCGGGCTGGAAAAACATGGCGCCATGGCCTTGACCCCGTCCCGCCAGGAAGCGGGGCGGGGGGGGGGGTTCTGCGCGGTTTTTGTTTGGTGTTGCCCCTATTCACACCCCATCCACTCTGAATCTAGGGGCCTGGGCTGCGCTCCGAATAGCCGGCGCCGGTGGGATGGGAGGTGGCGCTGCGGGTGTCGCTGGGCCCAGAGCGGCTTGGGCGGCATCCCGCTGGGTGTTTCGTGGGTATGAAAGAAAGAGATAACAGAACCCTTGCTCGGAAGGAGCCAAACCCAGTTGTGAATACAATGGACACGATGTGGCGAAAGCAGGGTCTCACCCAAACCGGGTTTGCGTTTGGCCCAGAAGCTCCTTCCCTCCGGTGACTTCCAGGCTCCGTTCCCTGGCGTCTGCACCGCAGCCCTTGTCTGCCTTTAAATTTTTTTAATGTTTTTATTTATTTTTGAGAGAGAGAGAGACAGTGAGAGCAGGGGAGGGTCAGAGGGAGGGAGACAGAATCCGACTCAGGCTCCAGGCTCTGAGCTAGCTGTCAGCACAGAGCCCGACGCGGGGCTCGAACCCATGAACCCTGAGATCATGACCTGAGCCGAAGCCGGAAGCCCAACTGCCTGAGCCACCCAGGAGCCCCATCTTGCTGCCAGGCCACCGAGTCGCTGTGCCTCACACGCGTGTTCCGTCCCGGAGCCTGGCGGGGCTCTGCCAGAGGTGATGCAGGTAAACGTGCTACGGAGCCCAGTCGATGGGCAGTCACCACCGCTCACCTGCGCGGCTCCCGGAAAATTCCCTGGCTTGTCTGCACTAGACCCGGGAGGCGCTGGCGAAGCGGGGAAGCAGCTGGCTGACCCCCCACCCCCACCCAGGGAGGAGCGAGAGGAAGGTGTGCCGGGAGGACGGAGCGGGGGAGGCTCCGTGAGCATGAGAAATGACCGATGGTGCCAAGTTCTGGGCCGGAGGCCGGGAGCACGGCCAGGAACCTAACAGATGTGCCCACGCCTCCGGGGCGCTTGCGGTCTAAAAGAGGCAACACGGATACATTACAAGATGACACGAATCCAAGAGGGCTCATTATGTGATTGCAAAGTATGGTAAGTTCTAGAAAGAAAAAAAAAGAAGGCTATGGACAGTTATAAAGGGGGACAGGTTTGGGTTGGGAGGGGGTCAAAATGGACCGTTGGAAAGGGGACATTTAAGGGAGACCGGTGACGGTGAGCGAGCCGGGTGGAGAGGCCGGGACAAGCATGCTGACCGAGGGAACAGCACGTAGGCGGCCGCGGTGGGGAGGCCGCTTGTCCCTGGAGAACCGTGACGGAGGGAGAGGGTGGCCCGCTGGTCCGAGACCATACACATAAACACATAATATGTTCTCCTCCGGTTAACAAGCCTGCGGGGCGGCGAGCATCCTCAGGGACTGAAAACCCGGTCCGCCTTTAAGACCCTGTGCTGTTGTGACCACGGGATTTCAATCCTGACTTGGTGACTTTTAAGCTGGTAGGACCCTGGCTAATTCTTAGAAGGTAGGTCTCCTGGGTGTCAGGTGAAGCTCATGGCACTTGCCCGAGAGGCCGGGGCTCTGAGCGGGTCGGGGAAACGTGTGGGGTGTGCCCAGTGCGGTGTGGGAGCAAGGGTCCCCGCTCCAAATACCCACCTCCGTCCTCGGCGGGGCACCTCCGGGCCCAAAACAAAAGGGCTTTGGCGTTGCAGCTGCTCTTCCCTGCTTTGCTTCTTCGGGACTTGAGTAAGGGAAAGAGGCATTATTCATGGGGACCCTTCTGGAAACTCACAGCAAAAACCAAAAACCAAAGAACCAACAACCAGCGAATGTGAGAGATTCTGTCTGCTCGTCATTTAAAGGCGGGAATTAACAGAGAAGCTGGAAAGAAAGGTGATTTTCTTTTCTTTCTTTCTTTTAAAAATTTTTTTTAATGCTTATTTTTGAGAAAGACAGAGCTGAGCAAGGGAGGGGCAGAGACAGGGAGACACAGAATGTGAAGCAGGCTCCAGGCTCCAGGCTCCAAGCTGTCAGCACAGAGCTTGACGTGGGGCTTGAACACACGAACCTCGAGATCATGACCTGAGCCTAAGTCAGATGCGTAACCGACTGAGCCCCCCAGGCATTTTCCTCTTATTAAAGAACAAGTATAAAAGTATTAAAATCTACATTATTCTCGTGTTTTTGCAGGGCCGAAGCTACAATTGGAATGACACGTGGAAGACAACACGGCCCACCAGGGGGACCCGCAGATGCGTGAGGCACTTCGCAGTCTTGTAACCCAGCAGACCACGGAACGGCATCTTTAACTTGCTGAAAGAAAGGGGCGCCTGGGTGGCTCGTCCCTTAAGTGTCTGACGTCAGCTCCGGTCATGATCTCGCGGTTCATGGGTTTGAGCCCCGCGTCGGGCTCTGTGCTGACAGCTTGGAGCCTGGAGCCTGCTTCGGAACCTGGGTCTCCCTCTCTCTCTGACCCTCCCCTGCTCATGCTCCGTCTTTCTCTGTCTCTCAAAAATAAATAAAAACATTAAAAAAATTAAACTGATGAAAGAAAAAAAAAGCTCTGCCAGTCTTTTTGAAGGTGATACTTTTCAGAGATGAAGGCTAAAAGTACTATGTCTTCAAAAGCTAAGAGAATGAGTCACCAGGAAATCGACACGCGAGAAATCTCCTAGGAAGTCCTTCCTGCCACAGGAAAATGACCCAGATAAAAGCACCAAGCTGCAGGAAGGAACGAAGAAATGGGTAAGTACAGGGTAATGTTAACTATGTGAAGCAATGATGAGTGACCAAATCCTGGAACACACGGTATCCATGGCGGGGGAGGAGCAGATGCACGGACTCGTGGTCCACGGACTGAAATATGCGAGGCCCAGCAAGTCTCCCCAGATTTCAAAGGGCTAAAATCACACGTTTCATTCTCTGTGCCTTCTCTGACCACAGTGCAATTAAACAAGACATTTATAACAGAAAGATAACTGGAGAAACCCCAAGTGTTTGGAAATTCAGCGACATGCTTCTGGATAACTAAGTCACAGACCGGGGGGAACCTCCCGATGGAAGTTGGCAAACACTTTGAACTGAATGATCATGAAAATAAACGTATTGAAACTTGTGAGGAACCACTAAGGAAGCACCTAAGTGAGGATTTGTAGCGTGAAATGCATGAGCTAGAAAACAAGGTGGCCAGGGGTGCCGGGGCCGCTCACGCCATTAAGCTTCTGACTCTTGGTTTTGGCTCAGGTCCCCGTCTCACAGTTCATGGGATCGAGGTCTGCATCAGGCTCTGCGCTGACCGTGAGGAGCCTCCTTGGGACCCTCTCCCCCCACCCCCACCCCTCCCACACTCTCTGTCTCAAAATAAATAAACTAAAAATTTTTTTCTAATTAAAGTCAGTGATCTAAGCTTCTGTCTCAGGAAACTGAAAAAAAACCCAGGGAGTGAAGTCTAAAGAAAATGGAAGGACAACTGTAATCAAGAGAAGAGTTGACATCGGTGATCTAGAGAAGGCAGGGAAGACACCGCTACCAGAGCGCAAAGCCGGAGTAGGCGTTTGAAAGATGAACAAAATCGATAATCACATCGAGACTAATTACAGGAAATAAAAGAAACACAGAAAAAATAACCCCAAATGGTTTTCACCTCAACGCTGGAAATGTAAGAGGGCCATCACGACAGATCCTAAGGACATTTTAAGTGGGATAACAGGGTATTAGGAACAACTTTAAGCCAACAAAAGCCATCCTTGACGAAATGGACATGCTCTTTAATAACCACAATTTACCAAAACTAATTCAAGAAGAAATGGGAAATCCAAGGAATCCCATACTGATTAAAATAACCAAATCTGAAATTAAAAACCTCCTGACAAAGGAAACTCCAGACTCATATGGCTTCACCAGTCATTTTCCAAACCTTTAAGGAAAAAATAATACCAGTCTTATTCAAACTGTTGTAGAGAACAAGGAAAAGGAGAACACCTCCCGATCCCTTTGATAAGGCAGCCAAACCTTGATATGAAAAGTTGACAAGAATATTAATATAAAAGAAATTGACAGGCTTATATCTCTCATGAATGTAGATGAATTTCCTAACTAAAACATTAGTAAATCACATCCAGAGGTATTTAAATGATAGTGCTTCTTGATGAAATAGAGTTTATTCCAGAAATGCAAGGTTGGTTTAACACTTGAATATCAACCAGTGTAATTTGCAATAGCAACAGAATAAAGGAGAAAAACACGTGATCATGTCCACTGATGCCGAAAAACATCTGATGAAATTCAACATTTATTCATGATATACACTGTCCATCAATCAATAATAAAAAGAAATCTCCTTAATCTGATAAAGAGCATTTTTATTTATTTTTTAATTTTTTTAATGTTTATTCATTTTTTTGAGAGACAGAAAGAGACAGAGCATGAGTGGGGGAAAGGCAGAGAGAGAGGGAGACACAGAATCTGAAGCAGACTCCAGGCTCTAAACTGACAGCACAGAGCCCAATGTGGGGCTCGAACTCACGGACCGTGAGATCATGACCTAAGCTGAAGTCACATGCTTAACTGACTGAGCCCCCCAGGCGCCCCAATGTTTATTTATTTTGGAGAGAGAGATAGAGTGTGAGTGGGGGATGGGCAGAGAGAGGGAGACACAGAATCGGAAGCAGACTCCAGGCTCTGAGCTGTTAGCACAGAGCCCGGTGCGGGTCTCAAACCCACGAACCATGAGATCATGACCTGTATGCCAAAGTAAGATGCTTCATGCTATTAGTGCAGAGCCCTATGCGGGGCTTGAACTCACAAACTGTGAGATCATGACCTGAGCCAAAATCATGAGTCAGATGCTTAACCGACTGAGCCACCTGGGCACGCCTAGATAAGCACAGATTTCTTAAATGGGGCATAAAAGCTATTAATCATAAGAAAGCTGATTGATAAAATGGACCTCACTGAAATTAAGAATGTCTGTTCATTAAAAGAAAGCAGTAAGTGGGTAGGAATGTAAGCTGCAGGCAGGGAGAAAATGTGTTCAGAAAAGGACTCCTATCTGGAATGTATCAGAAACCTTTACAAATCAATAAGAAAAAGACCAGCAACTTGATCAAAACTGGGCGGAAGACGGGAGGCGATCTCTCACAGAACAGGATCTCCGATGACCAGAAAGTAGCCTTCCAGCGGCTCAGCCTCCTCATCCATCACACAGAGAAGTCACGTGAAACCCACAAGGAGCTACGGACTTTTAGGAAGGTCCTGACGTCACAGAGCGGACCGCCATGGCTAAAATGAACATGCCCGAGAGTGCTGGCCTCTGGGGGCCTGTGGGATGGGGGACCCCCCCCCCGAGACCCTGCGAGGTGTACAGCCATTTAGCCAACCTTCTGAACCCGCAGTTCCGCTCCCAAGCGTGTGCCCGTCAGGAGCGAGTGCCCGCGCCCACTACCAGACACGGACGGGGAAGCGCATGGCAACCCTGGGATGAGTGAACTGTTGTTCATGCACACAGTGGAACACCACACGATGGTCGGAAAGGGTGTCCGAGACGTGATACTGACTTAGAAAAAGGCCAGACACCGAAGGGTGCGTCCTACGTAACTGTTCACGTGTCCAGGAGTGAGCAGAGTCATGGCCGGCGTCCGGACAGTCGTCACCTCTGGGAGCTGGGCCACGGGAGGGTTGTGGGACTGGGAATGTTCTATATCTTGGTGGTGATCACATGGGTGTATGCAAACTTAGACATTCTTAAATATGTATAAGAATATATATAAAAATATATATTTTTAAACTTTTATTTATTTTTGAGAGACAGAGACAGAGCAGGAGCAGGGGAGGGGCAGAGAGAGGGAGACACAGAATTGGAAGCAGGTTCCAGGCTCTGAGCTGTCAGCACAGAGCCCGACTTGGGGCTCGAACTCATGACCTGTGAAATCTTGACCTGAGCCAAAGTCGGATGTTCAACCAATGGAGCCACCCAGGGACCCCCAAAACATAAACATTCTTTAAACTGTGTGCTTAAAGTGAGGTTTAATATAAACTCATTTAAAAATGACTACAAACTAAGACCCAAGTGTAGAAATCACTTTTTTTAAAAAGTTTATTATTATTTATTTTGAAAGAGTGAGAGCACACAGGGGAGGGGCAGAGAGAGAGGGAGAGAGAATCCCAAGCAGGTTCTACACTGTCAGAGCAGAGCCTGACGCAGGACTCGAACTCATGACCCGAGCTGAAAACAGGAGTCAGACGCTTAACCGACTGAGCCACCTAGGCGCCCCAGAAATCACCTTTTTATTTATTTTTTATTTTTTTAATGTTTATTTACTTTTGAGAGAAAGAGTGAGACAGAGCACAAGTGAGGGAGGGGCAGAGAGACAGGGAGACAGACTCTGAAGCTGCTCCAGGCTCCGAGCTGTCTGCACAGAGCCCAATGCTGGGCTAGAACTCATGAACTGTGAGCTCATGACCGAAGTCGGACACTTAACTGACTGGGCCACCCAGGCGCTCCCCACCTTAAAAAAAATTTTTTTTTAATGTTTCAGAAATCACCTTTTTAAAAGAAATTATTGTGGCTGGGGAAAAAAAACTTCTGTGAGCCTGATTATTTTACTAAGTATTTTATTAGCAATCTTATGTATATTCTTTGTGGGGAGACAGCTCCGTTCTGCCTGTACCCAACATGGGCCGCGTGGGGAGGCTTGGGACGCAGCCGGTCTGAGCCTGCGTCTTGGGCTCCTCCGGGGCCAGAAGAGCGCGCAAGGCTCCGGAGGAGCCGCGACCAGACCCTTCCTCACGCTCTTCCCCGTCCACCCAAGGGGCCGGCTCGAGACCGCTGGTGACACCCAGTTTCCCACCAGCTCCGCCTGGGCCGCTCAGGGTGCGGGCGCGGGACGCGGAAGCCCCTCCGGCGGTCCAGAGTCGACTCTGACTCCCCCGTACCTATCGTTTATGCTGCGGTCACTTGCGTCTCTTCTCTCTCTGTCTACATAGGTAACAAACCGTGTAGATCCAAAAAGGCTCGGCTCATTGTCCTCTGCTGCTCCTTCTGCCCGGCTTGGCCTCGCCTCACCTTGTGACTGCCAACTCTCACATGTGGAAAGTGGGTCGTTCATAGTCTGGCGGGGGACGGGCTCTGGAGGGAGCTGGTACTTACTCAGGCTCACTGTGTGCCGAACGCCGCACCAGGCCTTGTGTGCGGAACCGAATTTCCCGGTTTCAGGTTTGTCTTCGGCTACCTTGGGCCAGGATCCAGCGCTCTGTTTATCCAATACCCTGTTGGCATCGGATCGTTCCTGCCCGTGTTCTGGGTTGGAGCCTGCCGCCCAGCAGAGCCGAGGCGGGCAGACCGTCAAAGTCCAGCCCTTAGGTTTGAGCCCTGCTGATCTGCAGGACACTAGCCGGAGTGGGTCTGAGAAGGGGGTGGGGAGCCTCGTCCCTTGGAGGGAAGGCTGCGGACCCGCTGGGCATGCGGGAGGGGGTCTGTAGTCTTGTGACCTGAACCCACAGGACTGTATGTTTCGCTGTTCGCTGACGGGGAAGGCGGCTGAGTGTCAGGCCCCAGGAGTGTTCTGGAGCATTCACGAGCAGAATCACGGTCCCCATGCCAGTCTCAGGGAGGCTTAGCGACATGCCAGCCAACGGTGCAGAGAGCCAGGACTCAAGTCCAGGCCATCTGCCTCCACAGTCGGAGCCCCCCACTGGGCTGCTCTGGCTGGCTAGCCGGTTGCTATGGAAACTGCAGCCCTGCCCTGCCTCACACTGGCCACCGTCACCTCCAGCTCAGGGGACAGCCCACAGGGGCCACTGAGTCAGGCAGAAACCCGGCCAGGATTCTGAGGCACCAGCCAGCCTTCGGTACTGCCTGAGGGCCCCTGCAGCCGCCAGCCGGTGCCACCAGGTCCCAGACAGAGCATTTCTATGGGCGCCGTCCGCCTCCAGCCGCAGGTCAGCAGCGGGCATGCGCGTCGTCCCCTCTGGTGTCCCTCCTTTCCTACTTTGCTCCTCAGTGCCGGGTATTCCGATGCACACCCCTCCCCCAATGGGGGGGGAGGGATGGGGGATGCGGGCAAAACTGCTGCTGATGATATGACAGGACTGAGGATGGGGAAAGGGCGTGAATACCCGCGGTCGGGAGATCAAATAAAACCGTGATGACGGTCGTGGCTCGCAGACCACACTTACGGTGATCCTGTCTGCCCTGCTCCGCGGCCCGGACCGGCGGGTCTGCTCTGGGGGCGGGGCTTTGTCACGTGACAGCGGGACTGTGCTAGCCGCACCCGGGGGCAGCGGTAGTGGTGGCGTGCCAGCCTCTGCGCTCCGAGGCCTCTTGGAGCGTTCTAGAACACAACTAACTTTGGTGGGAGGCCAGATGCGTCCGAATAGGAGACCACTACATTATCCCTCTACTAAGAATAAAATGGCAGAGATCGGCCGAGGGCATTTTTAAAAGACAGAAGTTGTATTTGCAGGTGATTTCTTGTTAACTTTAAAAAAAAAACTGTCACCGTTTCTAGGTGTAGAGTCACACCGTGCACATTCTTCCCCGCCGTCCGCCTTCAGAACCTTTCCTCTTCCCAAACTAGAAGAGCTCCCGTTAAACACGTCCTCATCCCCTGGTGGACGCCACTCTACTTCCTGTCTCTGTGAACGTGACTTCTCCGGGTCTTTCCGGTAAGTGGACTCATGCAGTCCGTGTCCTTTTGTGTCCGGCTGGTTTCCTTGAGCAAAGTGTCTTTAAGGTTCATCCGTGTCACAGCAGGTGTCAGAATCCCTTCCTTTTAAAGAAGCATCACATACAATACTCCACTGTAAGTACGGGCCACATTGTGTGTGTGTCCGTCCATCCCTCAAGGGACACGTAGGTTTCTTCTACCGCTTGGCTCTTGCATCAGGTGATTTCTGTTGTGTTATTCTCTTCACCTTTTACAACATAAAACTTTGTGCCTCATTTTAAAAAGGATATGAGATGGGGACGCCTGGGGGACTCAGTCCGCTGAGCCTCTGACTGCGGCTCAGGTCATGACCTTGGTTTGTGGGTTCGAGCCCCGAATCGGGCTCCGTGCCAGCAGCTCGGAGCCTGGAGCCTGCTTCGGATTCTGTCTCCCTCTCTTTCTGCCCCTCCACTGCTCGTGCTCTCTCTCAAAAATAAATAAACATTAGGGGCTCCTGGATGACTCAGTCGGTGAAGCATCCAACTTTGGCTCAGGTCATGATCTCACAGTCCATGGGTTCGAGCCCTGTGTCAGGCTTTGTGCTGACAGCTCGGAGCCTAGAGCCTGTCTTCGGATTCTGTGTCTCCCTCTCTCTCTGACCCTCCCCAGCTCATGCTGTCTCTCTCTCTCAAAAATAAAATAAATAAATAAATAAATAAATAAATAAACATTAAATAAAAAAGGATATGAGATGCCTTCCCTTAAGGAGAATGCTTTAGAACAGTGTAGAGCAAGATAAAGGAGATCAGGAACAAGGCAGGAGGTAAAATGAAATTTCAAATGTCAGGGTGTTATTCAATTGGACATTAAATTTAGATTTGAGCCTCCCAGTGGCCAAAGTGAAAAGGGATATGTTGATTCTCAGAATTCTGAAAGCATACGGTGCTTTTATTAGGAAAGTTAGTGGAGTTAACCTATGACTGATCCATTGGCTGTTTTTTTTGAGAATTTATTTCTCAAAATACTTGCGAAATTGAAATGTGTTTTGTCTTAACCATCCTGGCGCATAGAGGGAAAACTAACACAATAAAAATGGTGGAAACAAAACTTGGTCTAGTAAGGTGCACAGGCAGTTCAAGAAACTGGCTTTGGGGCGTCTGGGGGGCTCAGTTGGTTGAGCATCCAACTTCCGTCAGGTCATGATCTTGTGGTTCACGAGTTCGAGCCCCGCGTCAGGCTCTGTTCTGACAGCTCAGAGCTTGGAGCCTGCTTCGGATTCTGTGTCTCCCTCTCTCTCTCCCCCTCTCCTGCTCTGTTTCTCTGTCTCTCAAAAATAAATAAATGTTTAAAATATTAAAAAAATTCTGCTGGGCCTGAAAGACCCCTACACCATCATCCTGGTGGCCACTGTGTCCTGTCCACTGCATCTTTGGGCCTGGCTCTGGGCCTGTGCTTTTGAAGATGTGCAATCAGATTTGTTTAAAATTTAAAATAACAACGGCATTATCGTGAAGTGACGTTCACGGAGAGCCCACAAGGGTAGGTCTCCAGACTCTCTAAGCCCCTCCGCCCGGCCAGGCGCTGCGCCTGCGGTTCACACTCACCATCCCACTTCCTTCTCCCCAAAGCCCCGCGAGGCAGTCATTATCAGACCCATTATACAGATGAGAAAACTGACCCAGGTGAAGAAAAGTCACAGGAGGATCTTGACCTGAGCTGGAGAAAAGCGCTAGACATTGGGTGTGGGCCCTACAGGGAGAAGGGAGGAAAGGACCCCCTTTTGAGCATTTTTGGCTCCAGACCCACCTGTTTCGGAAGGTTCTGCATGCCAGCCACAGAGGAGTCTCTCTAGGCCTTGCTGCCTCAGTGGTCGCTGTGCTGTTGTTTTTACCTTGGGCGTATTTGGACACGGGGATGTGCACACAGTGAATACTCGATGGAGTTTTAGCCAACTGCACTGAAGGGGAGGCTGGTCCCACAAAGTCCGTCGGGGCTAGCCTGGAAGGTGCTCTTTCCTCCGTGTCTGCAGCGGAAGGAGCCCCGGAGGAGGGCGCGCTAGGCCGGGGGGTGGGGGTCGGTCCCTGGGCTTCCGAGGCTCCGCTTGGTCCTCTGCCGGGTGGTGACCGGTAATGACCTCCCAGGGCTGCCTGGAGGCAGCATCTGCCAAGCTGGTGATAGGTGATCCTTCCCTAAAGAAAGCCATCCTGGTCTAGTCGGAAGTGTCTTCTTTTCCAGCCTCTGGTAGGAACAGACTCTGTGAGCACCAGGCGGCTTCCGTCTCAGAGCTCCGCATGCCCGTCTCCTGCTGCCTCTCCCTGAGCACCGGAGGGAGCTGGGCCCCCGGTTCGAACCCACCCCTCCAGGACCTCCAGCTGCATCCGTCTTCCTGTCGTGTCACAGACAGGATGCTTGACCGGAAGGCCAGAGACCGACCCAATAGACATTCTCATGTTCCCCCAGGCTAATAGTCTCTGCCAAAATTTCGTGGGGAAAAAAAAAGTCCGTCTACCCTCCCTTCCTCCCTTGGAACGAGAGGTCTGGAGTGTGGATAGTGCCCCTAGATCCCATCTAGGGTACTCGTGCTGGGATGGGTTCTTCGTGCTCACCCACGACCCTGGTGTTCGCAGCACACGTCGGCCTTGGAGGCCGCGGTGCCTTCTCCCAGGACGTCAGCACGTCAGCACGCAGCCCTGGGGTGCCTGGTGCTCTGGGTGCCGTGACCTTGGTCCGGGAGGCTGACGGGCACTCAGGTTTCCAGGGCAATGCTGCTGGGGGCTCCGCGGGTTCCTGACAGGAAAGGCCCATCTAGGGAGACCGTGTGGAAATGCACACTCTTCCTGCTGGGGCAGGCAAGAATTAGGCACCTGCTGCATGTGTGGCGGTGTGTGAGTCAGAGAGGAAAGGATGCCCAGGAGGTTGCCTTCTTGGGAACTGAAGGTTTCTCCTGGGATCTGTCTGCCTTTGCGCACAAGGAACGCAAAGCCGGCTTTCACCTCTTAGGAAGGATCCCAGATCACCGGCGACTCGAAGGCGGGCTGGGATAACCCATCCGCGCAGGTGCAGGACCGGGGCAGGGTGGCCGGGGCCTGGGACTCCGTGCTGAGAGGGAGAATTTCATGCAAGAACACGATGTCAGGGGCAGAGCCGTTGGCTGGTGTCGCCATTGCAATTAGTCTGGGAATCGCTCGGATGTCCAGTTTAGGATGTTGGCCCCTGGCCACTGCCCAGAGAGGGCTGTTTCATGGCCACATTTGCTCTGTGACATTTCTATGGCTTCTGGGTCCCACCCTCCAGGGACTGCCCTCTCCCTTGGCCCTATTCCATGCCCGGAGTTCTGCATGCTTGTCTCCTGTCTCCCCTCACCTCCCACCCCTGCCTGTCCTCCTCCATGAGAGTCTTGCCCAAAGCCAGGGCTCGGGAGCAGACTCTAAGCTCCTGTAGAGGTGTGGGGGGGAGAGAGGAGCAGGGGGAGAGAGGCACGGGCTTCCCCCCAGCGTGGCCCCTGGAGCGTCCACTAAGGTCACCCCAGGCTCACAGGACGTGGCTGCAAGCTGACCAGACACAGGCACCTTGTACTCTGCTCCCAACGTCCTGCGACGGGAGGAAGGGAGACGCCTGCAGGGCTGCCGTGTGACGGGAGTGTTCTGTCACCCCTCCACAACAGCCCTGGCCGTCCCCCCCACCCGCGGCCCCCCAGCACCGGCGGCGGCCCCGCCCCATCCGCGGACTGGCAAGGTGGCAAGAGGCCCTGGGACCGTGTGTCTCACAGAATGCGGCACCAGAGGCCAAGAGTCTTGGCGATGGTGGGGGATGGAGGTTAACGTAAAGAACCGAGTCCGGCCTGGGAGCCGTTTCCCCACCTCCAGCGGCCAGAACTCTTCATCCAGTGGTAGCAGGGCCTGCATCTGGGCCCGTGTCCGCCATGCTCCGGGTGACCGGCCACCGAGGGACCCCCTGGGTCCCTGAAGGCCGAGGGCCCTGAGGGGGCGCTGACTGATCCCCCAGCATCAGGACTATGGCCTGGCACAGGTGCGTCCGGCCCTGAGCTACCTGGGCCATTGGGGGGGGGGGGATGCAGGCGGGGGGGAAGGAAGCAGAGGCTGGCTTTCTAGAAGCGTCTCAGGACACCCAAAAGGAGAAGGACGAAGCTCCAGGGGAAACTCCTGGCTCTTCAGCCTCACTTCACCGACCCGCACGGGGCCTTGGTTCCAAGGCCCAGCCTCAGACTTGACCCAACGGGACAAACAGGCGGTGGCAGGGACCCCGGACTCCTGGGCCCGGCCGTCCGTGAGCGGAGGCGCACACACAAGGCCCTGCGCACCGGTGGGCGGCCGTCACACGGGGACCTGGCGCAGGGGCGAGCCTGGCGGCCTTCCAGGAGGGAGTGGGCGTCGGGCTCCCCGCTCCTAATGGGCACCTTCTCCCGGTGAGTCACCTGCACACAATTGATTATGCAATGGTCTCGGCTGGGCTGGGAAGAGCCGCCCTCAAGCTGTCCAGGTAGGCCGTGGGATGAGGGTGTTCCCACTCTGCAGAGCGGGGGGCATTCCTTCCTCATGTCCGAGTCCCGCGGGGCCGCGCAGCGGGAACAACGCCTCGAGCTCGGGCCTGTGTTCATCATCTTTAAAACCCAAACCGTATTTATGGAGGTATCCAACCCACACATGCTTTTATCATTCTTACCCCTGCCCCCCACCAGGCTGGCGGGGTTCACACCATCCGGCAAATACGGAATTTGAAGGGGACGGGGGTGGGGGGGGCCCTGGGTTCAGGGCAGAGGCCAAGGGTCGGAGGGTGGGGGCGGGGCAGGTGTAGGGAGCCGACTGGCTCCTGGTCTCTGCCAACCCTGCCCAGCGAACTCAGACTTCAGTTCGGAGAGGACCATCAGTTGAGATTTTTATTAAAATTAAAAAGGGGCGCCTGGGTGGCTCAGTCAGTTAAGCCTCCGACTTTGGCTCAGGTCATGAACTCACTGCTCGTGGGTTCAAGCCCCGTGTTGGGCTCTGTGCTGACAGCTTGGAGCCTGGAGCCTGCTTCCAATTCTGTGTCTCCCTCTCTCTCTCTGACCGTCCCCTGATCACACTGTCTCTCTCTGTCTCTCAAAGATGAATACAATGTTAAACAAACAATTTTTTAATGTTTATTTATTTTTTAGAGAGAGAGACAGAGTATGAGCAGAGGAGAGGCAGAAAGAGGGAGACACAGAATCAGAAGCAAGCTCCAGGCTCTGAGCTGTCAGCACAGAGCCTGACGCGGGGCTCGAACCCACGAACCGTGGGATCATGACCTGAGCCGAAGTCGGAGGCTTAACTGACTGAGCCTCCCAGGCACCCCAGTTCTATGGGTTTTTTAAAGTTTTTTTATTTATTCTGAGAAACAGAGAAAGAGAGGGCGAGCGAGATGGGGGCGCAGAGAGAGAGAGGGAGAAAAAGAGAGAGAAAGAGAGAACCCCAATTAGGCTCCCAATGCGGGGCTTGAACTAACAAACTATGAGACCATGCCCTGAGCTGAAACCAAAGGTCGGAGCCTTTAAGGAACTGAGTCCCCCAGGTGCCTCCTGAGCGGACATTTAAAGTACCGTTCAGCAGACGCCTGCCGCCGGAAGAGTCCCCGTGCCCAGAGAAGGGAAGAAATGATCACACGCGGGAAACTGAGGGAGGTGTCCCAGAGCCACTGGACTGCTGTTTTAGAGTTTTTCTCAAAGATTAGGAGCGCGTGGCTGCCTCAGTCTGTGGCGTGTGCGACTCTAGATCTCAGGCTTGTGAATTCGAGCCCCATGCTGGGTATAGAGATTGCTTTAAAAACAATTCCTGGGGGCTCAGTCGGTTGAGCGTCTGACTTGGGCTCAGGTCATGATCTTGTGGTTTGCGGGTTTGAGCCCCGTGTCGGGCTCTGTGCTGACAGCTCAGAGCCTGGAGCTGCTTCGGACTCTGTGTCTCCCTCTCTCTCTGCTCCTCCCCGGCTTGCACTCTGTCTCAAAAATAAACATTAAAAATTTTTTTAATCTTTAAAAAGTTATGATAGAACACACGGCATGATAGTTATTGGATCTCTCCCTCTTAAGAGGACAATAGTGACACCAAATACATTGACAGTGTTGTTGGATCTGTACCGTCTATACCTGAAAGTTCTTCATCCGCCCCAACGCAAACTCTGTGCCCGCTGAACATGGACTCCCTCAAACATCCCCTCAGTCCCCAGAAGGCTCTGCTCTATTTTCTATTTCTATGTAATTTCCTAGTCTAGGTATCTACCCTTTTCGTTAGAAGCATACAGTAGTAGTCCTTCTGTGTCCGGTGTGGTTCCTTCTTTTGCCTGGATGAGTAATATTCTGCTGTATGTGTGGACCACGTTTTATCTGCTCATCTTCTGCTGGACTCTTGGGTCGTGAACACTACTGCTCTGAGCACATATTTACAAATATCTGCATGAGTCCCTGCTTTCAATCCCTTTGGACGTGAACCTAAGACAGTGGGCATTTTATGCGGGGTCTTGTAGGGTCAGGAGAAGTTCACCGGCAGAGAAGGTGGGAGCAATGTCCTCCCAGGAGGAGGGATCTGTGTGTGTAAGTTCTGTGCATCTGGACCCTGCGTAGAGTGGGTGTGGGGGGGGGGGGGGGGGGTAAAGGTGGGGCCCCACGGGACGGGTCCCGCAGCCACACTGCGAGGTTGGTGTGGGAGCCCCTGAGGCATCCGGGACCAGGAGGAGCTCCTTCCGATCTGGGTTTGGAAGGGTAGCCCGGCAGCTGGGGAGGACTCAGGAGAAATGAGTCACCAGAGGGACGGGTGAAGTGAGGCGATGGACGAATGAGTGAACGAATGAACGAAGAGAGCACGGAAGGGACGTGTCGGGGCAGCACGGGGTCTCACGGACGAAGCAGAGCGGCTGAATCCAGTGCGCTTTGCTCTGAAGGAGCAAGTCCCCGGGGAGCGGGAGGCCCTGGGGGCCAGGGCAGGGACGCGAGCGGGTCTAGGGTGGCTCAGCGACAGGGGCCAGCCAAGAAGAGACCCGTGCTTCCTTCCTGGGGCACCACACACGCCGTCCGGAAAACAGCTAGCTCGCAGAGTGGCGGCCAAGGGCCTGCAGAAAATCAAGGAACAAGCCGGGGTGACATTTGTCTGCGGGGAGACGAAGGCGGGAGGGTTTAACGATTCAAAGGAATCCCGTCTCTGTGCCTCGCACCGCCGACCCTTCCCAGAACCCGGTTTCAGGCGTGACCGCAGCACCACTGCTTACGTCGGAGACACCGGTTCATGCCGGAGCCGCCACAAATATGTAGAAAGCAGCCGTGTTGGAAGTGGATCTCTCGTCACCATGTGCCCAGCCCTTCTGACGTCCCACGATGTTTAATAATTAAATCATGGCACCTCCAGCCCGCCCTGGACTCCGGGAACCACGGCGGAACTCTCCAAATGGACCGTGGCCGCATTTTCCCTTCTGGCAGCAAATCCCAGGGCCCTGGGTGTCCTGCTGAAGCTGCTCCTGCCAAGGCTGAGCCCAGAGGGGCACACAGGGCATGAGGACCTGCACTCAGGAGGCCTCGTTTTTGCGAAACATGATTAAACAGCAGTATTAACTCACCATCTATGCTCTCCAAGAAATGTATCAGCCAAGAGAGGAATTAGTGAGCAGGAATTTGGAAGATACATACACATATACACACACACACACACACACACACACACACAGAGACACACACACACACACACACACACACACACACACACACACACACACGATCAGTTTCCCAGGTTTCCTGCCGTCACAAATCACCACAAACTGAGCGGCTGCGAACAGCAGCTCCTGCGTTCCCCCAGCTCTGGGCTCGGCGGCCCGGAACCATGGGGGCGGCAAGGTTAACTCCTGGAGGCTACGAGGGAGAACTCTGTCCACTCGCCCAGCTCCTGGTGGCTGCGGGCCATCTTTGGCTTGTGGGCACGTCACTCAGACCTCCGAGTCCCTTTTTCACATGGCCGTTCACTCTGGGTCTGGATGTCAAGTCTCTGTTTTCTTTTGTCCTCACACCTGTCGCTGGGTTTGAGACTCACCCGAATTCCAGGGCGGGCTCGCCCAGACACCCTCACTTGATCGCACCTGCGAAGACCCTATTTCCTCCTAAGGTCACGTTCACGGATGCCAGGGACCAGGACTTTGACCTACCTTTTGGGGGAGGGGACACTATTCAACTGCCCACACAGTACCTTCTAACTTTGAACTTTATTTCAGTGACCAGACAGGGTCAGAGGGGAGCGGCCTGCAGCCGGCCTCGCCTCACCTCTGCCCCCGCCGTACTCTCCAGCCAGACTTGGGAGCTGGTGGCACCCAGGGGACCCTGCTCTTGCCATCCCTGCCCCTGCCCTCCCCAGCCTCGAGTTCCTGGCTCTGATCACTTGACCTCTCAGTGGCCAGAGCCCCTCCTGGAAGTAGGTGACGGCATCTGGGACTCCGCGGCAGCCCCAGGACGACGGGGGCTGCGTGATTGAAACACTTTCTGTATAAGGGGAGTCGATGCCCCCAGCGGGGGGTGGGGGCAGGGGCCGGGGGCGGGGAGGGACCCAGGAGAAGCCTCAACTCTGTCAAAAGCCTCATGTTTGGGCTGAGGTTTGAGGAATCGATTGAGGCAAATCCATTTTCTGTCAGCCACGAGTGCAAGGAGGGGGGCTGGCCCTTTGGTAAATGAGAAGTTCCTTTTGTTAAGGAAAGAACTGCCTTCTATTTTGTGCCCCATCCCCCATCCCGGGAGCAGGGATTACGCCTTCTTTATCGTGTACTGCCCCCCCCATCCTTATGCCCATCCTACCAACTGCTTGTAGAGTTGAATTAAAGATACCCTCAGCCACTGATTAGAAATAAGTAAAGAATCATTGTCACTTGGTGTAACAGCTATGATGGTCATGTTTTTGAAAACCTTATCATGGGGGGGCCCCTGGCGGACTGTCAGTTCAGCGTCCAGCTCTTGATTTTGGCTCAGGTTACGCCCTCAAGCTCAGAGTTTCAGCCCTGACTGACAGTGCGCGGGGATTCCATCTCTCTCTCTCTGCCCCTCCTGCTCTCTCCCTCTCTCAAAATAAATACACTTAAAAAAAAAGAAAAGCCCTTATCACTAGAAATGTATATTAACAAAGCATTTAAAGAACTTAAACATGAAGTGACATGTCTGGGATTTGCTTTAAAATACTCTGGGGTGCCTGGGGGGCTCAGGGGGCTAAGCGCCTGACTTCGGCTCAGGTTGTGATCTCATGGTTCGTGGGTTCGAGCCCCACGTCGGGCTCTGTGCTGACAGCTCAGAGCCTGGAGCTGCTTCGGATTCTGTGTCTCCCTCTCTCTCTGCCCCTCCCTTGCTCGCGCTGTCTCTCTCTGTCTCAAAAATAAATAAAAAACACTTAAAAAAAATTTTTAAAATACCCTCGCACTCTGCCCTCAAGGTGGTGGAGAGTAAATCCCCGTGCCTCGCGGCTGGGCTGTGCGGAGTGACTTCCTCCCAAAGAGGGCAGAATGGACAGGAGGACACAGTGACCTCCCAGCACAGAAAACTGACCGACGCACCTCACCCTGATGACGAAGGTTAGTGTTGACCGTGATCGGTTGTGTTGGCGGCAGGTGCCCGACTGTGATGGGCCAGAAGGAACCCCCACCCCCTGCCCCGTGGTCTTCCTCCCCCAAACCCACGACCCAGTCTAACCACGAGAAAACCATTGGACAAAACTCAGATGAGGGGCATCCACCAAAACGCCTGCCCAGCACTCCTCAAAACTGCCAAGGTCATTAACAACAAGGAGCGTGTGAGAAACTGTCGCAGCCCAGAGGAGCTCAGGGGACACAATTAAACATAACATGGTGTCCCCAGGCACAGGCCAAGGGAACAAAATCATGGATGTATTTTTGGGAACAAGGATGCGTCAGCCTGGGGTCATTCACCGTAACGGACGGACTGGACTCCTGCAGCTGCGGTGGAGAGACTGGGGGCCAGGGGGCAGGGACTCTGTGCTGCCTGCACAACTGTTCTGTGAATCTAAAACGGTTCCCAAAAATAAAGTCTATTGGAAAGAAGACTCTCCTGGAAAACAAAAGGCGTCACGAGAAGGGAGAGACTAAGAGGAGCCGTAAAAAGGTGGTGAGTGGTCATTGTTGAAGCTGGGTGATGGGCACGTGACATACACTCTTCTCTGCACTTCAATCCGCTAAATGTTGGCGGGCAGGGTGGGGTGCAGAGGGAGAGATAATGAGAGACACATTCCTGTGTCCAGACCCCAGGCCCCCCTTCCCTGCCAAGACCCCGGATCACCGGCCTCCAGAGCCGTGCAGCTGGCTCCCTGGACATCCAGGCCCACACGGGTCCTCTCGCCTCCCCCCACCTCGAGACGGCCAGGGCCCACGCCTGGCTTCCACGGACCAGTGCCCCCAAATCCCGACCTCAGAAACGTCCCAAAGGGGGCTCGAGGCCACAGTCTGCAGAACTGGGCCACGCTGCAATCCCAGGGAGAGTGGAGTCCCACGTGGGGCTGAAATCCCACCACTGCCGGGCCCCGGGCCGCCCAGATGAGCTGGGACCCGGGAGCGGGGAGGCTCTGAGCCACAAGTGGCGTCCGTGCCTAAGAAGACGGGATGAACCCGGGAAGGGTCCGGAGGAGAGGTCTGCGTGGAAGCGAGGCGCCCTGCCGCATCCCCGCGGGTCCCAGGGTGCCCTGGGGGCGTGGCTCTGTCATCAATGCTGACCAGCAGCCAGACACCCTAGAGACCCAGGGTGTCCCTGAGTCTTCCAACCTGGGGCTTTGCAGAGTTTGGCATCTGATAAACTGAATTTGAATCCCTTGTGCCTAAAAAGCTGTGTGACTTGGGCAACTGAGCCCTGTTTACTCATCTGGAAATTGTGTAAGATCGCAGGCCTCGCAGGGATCTGGGAGGAGGGAAGGAGGCACGCTAAGTGCACGGAGGCGGCTGGGGGCGGGGGGACTCCGTGCACACTGGTGGCCTCTTTTTCCTGCCGAAGAGAATTGTTATTTCTCTACAGCAATTTCTAGAGGGGACCAGAATCCCCTGAGCAACACATCAGATGCCAGGGCTCTGTGTCTTGCCTAGCAGGACTGGTCGAGGGGCACACGGCAGGCTTGAGCCACACTTCTCAGGGGTGGGCATGGCATCAGAAACGACGTGGGTGGGAAACTGTTCCAATACATGCGGCCCCGCCCCAGAACCTCTGGGGGGGCCTGGGGGGGGGCTCTGAGAAGGCCTGAGGGGACATTCCCAGGCGCTTTGCAAGTGGAGAGCCCCCTTCTTGAAAGACTGTCAGGCACGGGCCATCAGGAGGCTCACAAAACTGTTTATTTTCCCACCTGTGATAAGAAAGGACGGATGCAGGGTGCAGAGAAAGCCCAGCCATTCCCGTGGGGAACGCGCACGGTTCGCACACACACCTAACAGCCTGTGGCTTTACCTTTTCCGTTTCAACAGAACCGCAGGGCACCTCCTGAGGGCTCCCCGGGGCACTGTTTATGCAGCTTCTGGGCAGAATGGGCCACACCTGCTGCTGTGCCGTAGCCGTGTCACTGGGCACACCCCTTCCAACTTCTCCGCCCACTCCCCCACCCCCGCCGAAAAAAAGTACCGAACATCAAATTTCATACAATCAGTGCAAGAACTGGTTTCCTTCAGCATCTGGACCGGCTGCCCCCTGAAAAAGTCTTTCTTTCCTTGGTCCTTCACAACGCCCAGCCCACAGGCAGAGAGAGAGCAACAGTTAACCTTTGTGTTACAAAAATAATAAAAATAGGCAAGATTTTCAACCAACAGTTGAGTAATTGGACTCATTTAAATACTGAAACACATCAGATGAAAGCATTCATCTGGGCGCAGCTCAATACATGTAGGCCTAACGCTACAAACAAATACATATATTTAAGAGATGTCAGTGGGGCAGGTGTGGTTTCTGTGGCAATGACTTGGCCTGGAGGCGCAGGTGTGGCTGCACCAGGACAGGCCCTCAGAACCAGTACTCGGAGACAAAGATGTGCACGTTAACGACGTTTCGGTGGGACACCACCCCCCCGATCACGTAGTTCATCTCCAGCTTCAGGACAGCATGGAACGGGCCCACGATGGGCCGTACTTGGCGCACGACACCTGCGGACAGAAGGGAAGACAGGTTAGACCTTGGCAGGCCCCGGCTGCATAGCATCTGCTTCCCAGCGGTCAGTCCCAGACTCTGTTGCTGTGTCCAGGGACAAAAGACAATGAGCACACTGCAGCCACCTTCCTGATGGAGGATTTGAAAGAGCCTAGAAGATTCTGGGCCTGGTGTGGAGCGGATGCCCAGTTCACACCTGTCCCCCACTCTTCCTACCCACTGTGCCCCGTTCTGCCCCTCGGGAAGAAGCAGGGGAGACATGATCCCTTCCCTGTGACATAGAAGATCCCCGTGGGGTCCTGGAAACCCTTTACCCAAGCGCCGTTGTCCCACGGGACATACCCTTAAACCCCTTGCTGTCCATGCCTCTGCGGAGGGTGACACCTGAGCTCAGGGGAACAGGTGAGAAGACGCAGCCCCAGCCACAGAGCCTCAGCGCAGGCGCAGCCTGAACAGCGGAGGTTGGGCAGGGCCTGGAGCCTGAGGACAGGTGGCAGATGTGGGGGGAAGGGGGCAGGTAACAGTGCCAGGGAAGCCTGGCTGTATGAGGCTGCTGGGGTGGCAGCGGGCCCTTCCTGGAGCAGGGAGGGACCACACAAAGGCCCTGACTGGAGGCCTCCTCCCCTGGGGCTCAGACCCAGCTCAGCTTGGCCCGGGGGTGGGGGGGGGCAACTCTAGGCTCTGCCCATCTGCAGGGAAGCGGGCCTGGGCAGTAAGAGTGGACACTGGAGCTCTCCCCGGCGCAGTGCCCGGCCACCTCCCTGTTTACAGGCCCTGTGGGCACCTCCTTGTCCCTGAGGGACAGCCAAAGGCCCAGAGAGAACTCTCCCGCACTCTGGGATGAGACAGCTGAGGCGAGGGCAGGCTGTGGAGACACTGCAGCCTCTCTGGGCCTCGGATGCCTCTGGGAGCAACAGATACCACGTGACCCGTGCTTCTGCACCGCATGCTTTAGGTGACCTCCTAGCGCAGCATCTGCCTGAGGTGTGCAGGGCGACCTCCCCACCAGACTGAGGGCTTCCCTCTCCCCCCTCCCCCCAATTCATGCCTTCCCCCAGTGAGACAGAGAACATAATAGAATTCCGGCCTCAGAGCCGGTAGAGGATCAAAGTAAGTGCAGTGCTGAGAGAAGTCCAGCTGGGGAGAATGGAGGAGGTGGAGTCTGGTGCAGTCAGGGAGGGTTTCCTGGAGGAGGCATTCCTCCCTGCAGAGGAAGCAACACAAGCAAAGTCTGCAGGCCCATTGAGTCTCGGTCACCAAGAGCTGTTGACATTTAGGAATGGATGACCTCCAGGGTCCTTTCTCGACCCCACCTGCTCCGATTCTATGACTTGTCCGAGGTCCTGCGACACAGGGGGCGCCTCCCTGCACGTACTCTACACAACTCTCGTGGCCGAGGGGAGCTGCAGAGGTGACGTCACCGAGGCCGGGGTGGGAAGGGTGGCCAACCCCTGTCAGTCACATCACCCTGCGGACTAGCCGGGCGGATGCTTGCAAAGAGCAAGCTTGGAGCCTGAAGTTCCACAACCGCAGGCTGAGAAATCGCCGGACTGTCCGCTGCATCGGCTGCTGATTCCAGGCTGGGTTTAGAAACATCCCCGCCACAGACTTAGGGAGCACGCACGGGGCAGCGCGGGGAGGCCCCTGACGCCCGCCTTCGCCTGCCTCGAAGGCTGGACAGGGCCTCCCGCACCAGCGCTGGTTTCCGGTCAGGAACCCCAGGTTCATGTTCAGAAGGCGATTTGGGCGTGCCATCCCCCCTTTCACTCTCCGGGTTTAGGTTTCAAAGTGAAATAAATGCCCAGCAGCCGGGGTGGAATTCCAGGCTGTTCTAAGTAAACAAGGGCTTCAGCTCCGATGGGGAGACACTCTGCAGGCTGTCAGCACCCCTTCTCTGCCCCTGCGCGGTGCTGACATGGCGGCTTCGTCCTGGGTGGACGCCTCGAACACCTTCAGCTCGCTGCTCACGACGCGGGCTTCTCACCGCCTCCGCCTGCCGGCGGCTCCTTCCCAATGCCCCGCCCCCTGTTCCCAGGGCTGCAGGTGCTGAGTCCGCCTCCACCCCCGGGCCCCACCCCCACGGGAGCCCGGCACCTGCTGTGCTCCTGTCACTGTCACCTTCTCCTCCTCCCGCCCGCCCGAGCCCCACAGCGGTGTCCACCAGCCTCAGGGGCCTGGGGTAACCGCTGACTTCACCCACCCTCACCACTGAGGTTAAGACTATGCTTCTGTGCTCAGAGTTTCCAGATCTTCAAGGAAGAGGAGAGTTTCTGTCTCAATAATAAATAAACATAAAAAAATAGCAACCTTCAAATAAAAATAAAAATAACAAAATAAAAATAAAATAAAATAAGAAATTTAAAAAATAAAAAATGAAAATAAATAATAACAAATAAATAAAATAAATAAAATAAAATACCTAAGATTATATAAACTACTAAAAAGAATAGCAAACTTCAGGGCTGTCTGGGTGACTCGGTCAGTTAAGCGTCTGACTCTTGGTTTGATCAGGTCATGGTCTCATGGCTTCAAGGGTTCGAGCCCCACGTCAGGCTCCACCCTGACAGTGCAGGGCCTGTTTGGGGTTCTCTCTCTCCCTCTCTCTCAGTCCCTCCAACAATAGTGCTGTCTCCCAAAATAAGTAAATAAACTTAAAAAATAAAAATAGCAACCTTCAAAATCAGAAACAAAATGAGCACGATCATCCCCTCTCCTTCCTCCCTCAGAAGGGACTCCTGGGTGGCAAAACGCATCCCATTTCCAATTTATTAAAAAGAATTTTTTTATGTCTTTACTTTTTTATTTTGAGAGAGAAAGAGTGTGAGCAGGGGAGGGGCAGAGAGAGAGGGGAAACACAGAACCTGAAGCAGCTCCAGGCTCTGAGCTGCCAGCACAGAGCCTGATGCAGGGCTCGAACCCACGGACTGAGATCATGACCTGAGCCGGAGTTGGACGCTGAACCGACTGAGCCACCCGGGCGCCCTCCCATTTCCAATTTAAAGGTGATCTGATTTTCGAGGTACGCGGAACTCTTGCAGGAGGGAAAAAGAGAGCAAGCGGTGAGTATTCTTATTGGGCTGGTTTTAACACGTCCTGAAAGGAAAGCCCGAAACGTGTGGAGACAGACGTCTGCGTCCATTGCGGCTCTGCCGGAGGCTTGACCTCGGTTACAGCAGGTGCCTGGGCTCAGGCCACGGCTGCGCACAGGGGCGAAAGCAGCAGGGAGGGGGCCAGGGGCTGCCTGAGTGCAAGGGACGCCAGGAAGGGCCAGGGAGGAGGGGGCCTGACCCCGAATACAGGTCACATTCAGAGCAGGCTTTGCGCAGGGTCTTCACACTTAACAAGGGAAGTGATTAAGGCGGAGCAAATATTCGTGCTGCAAGTGTGAAACAAGAAACCGCAAGTGCAGGCGGGGGCAGCGCCCAGGAGCGTGCCTCTTGTCCTTCCGCCTCCCCCCTGGCCGGAGGAGCCTCTCGCCCCCTTCCCTGTGACCTGAAGTCTACACTGAACGTCCACCTCCGTCCACAATCCCTGCTGCCCCAGGCCACACCCATTCTGTGGACTAGCTCTCCTCCCCCTGCTCTGGGTTGGGTGGACATGTCCCCTCCCTTCCCAGAGTAGTTCAGGCTGGAGTTCTACCTCCTAGTCCTCCCTTGGACCAAACCCAGGCTTTCTCCTACTATTGCTTTATTCTTCACAGCTTTCCTACATCATCCATTCATTCATCCATCCATCCATCCATGTATGCATCCACCCACCCATCCATCCATCATCCATCATCCACCCATCCTTCACCCATCCATCCATCCATCCAATAGAGGGCATTCCGCCCGGAGCAGGTTTAAGGAAGATTCCGCAGACATTTAAATCGGATTTTGAAGAACAATTACGAGCCTAGGAAGCACAGAGGACATGTGCAAACCCCAAAAGTAGGACGGTTCAGGCCAGTGTCAATCTTGGAGAGACAGGCAGCTGAGGCTGAGGAGGTGCCAAGGCTGTCCCCGGGACCTCCGGCCTCTCAGCCTCCCAGAACCAGAGATCTGGGCCTGCAGTCTCCTGGCTTCCTCCCCGCCACCGGCCTAGAGCAGTGTGCATTCGGAACTACCACCAGCCTTCCTACTGCAGGGAAACCGGGGAGGGGGCACCAGAGACACGTGCTGCCCATCCGTGGCAGCACTGAGGCTGGGAAGCCTCCCCCAGGGCCGCTTCCAGCCATCGATGTGATTCTGCAGACACGATATTGGCATCTGGCACATGCCAGGCCCTGGGGACCAGCTGGGCTGCTTACGTCCTCCTCCGTGAAGCCTCCCGGCCCTGGGGTACCCGGTACCCGGTCTCCCTCGGCTGTAATGCCACAACCGCCCATTGTAAGGAAGCCACGTGGTCAGCTCCCCTTTCAGGGACACCTTGTTCTTCTGTCCCCCTGTCCCCAGCACAGGGCCTGGGGCAGGACGCGGCAGGAGCCCGTCACAACTACTGAGCGGGATAAAGGCCGGGGAAGATGAGATAGACACCAGTCCTTGTGGCCCCCACAATCCAGGAAGGAAGACAGAACCCGTCCTGAAGGGAAGAGGGGTTGCGGATGGCTCTAAGGGACAGTGGCTCGTGACCACTGGGGCAGCAACATGCAGGCCAACGGGAGAGGGGCGTTTCTGTCTTGCTGGCGTGTCCACCTGACCCGCTGGGCGCTCGCCTCCCCAGCTCTCCGGAGTCCCGGGAAAAAAGACCAAGGCCGAGGTGCCGAGTTCACTGCAGTCATCTTCCAAACCCTCATCCTCGGCATCTCTGCTTCGGGACTCAGACGCTGCTGGTATTCCTCAGCCTGTCTGCGCCTCTTAAAGATATAATTAAGCCTTTTTTTCCCCTTTGAAAAATGTAGGGCCCCTCGGGGGTTTCACCTTCATGTCTCCTCTCTTCTTCGTAAATTGCAGCTGATGTGCTGGGACCCGGGAGCCAAGGACGTGAGGCACCCGGTCCGATGGGGGACCTTCGTCACCTCGCGGGGTCTGTGGTCTGCATTCCTGGCCCGTGAAGCCACCGCCCCTCAGCCTCTGCTGCCTGGGTGGCGCTCGGCTGCCCCGCCGCTCGTTGGGGAGAATGAAAACCGGCAGCGGGCTCTCTGTGCGAGTCCGGCGCCCCTGACACGGGACGCTGGTCCATACAGAGACCCGCCGTCGGCAGCCTTGGGTTCTCACGCTCCCAGCAGCGCGGCCTCCTGCAAGTCACCATCCTTTCCGGAGTTCAGCCTTCACCCAGAAGTCCCGTGATTCTACGTGACTGAGCGGCACGTCAAAGAGGATTTTCACAAGCAAGATGATGAATCAAGAGACTTCCGTGACTCTCTCATGTCGGTGGACATTAACTGTGCTTTGCACAAGAGATCCGAAAGACAGAGGGAAGAGTCACATGTGGACGTGACAAAAAGTGACAAGCAGTCAGCACTTGAAACCCGGTGACAGTCACTTGCTTCCTTGGGGACCAGCAGTCTCCCCGATGCAGCCTAAGCCTGGAGGTCAGGGGCATGTCTTGGCCACTCTTGGATCTCTGGCTTGCGGAACATAGCAGGACCTTTGTCCCACTTTGTACCTGATCACAGGTGGCGCTCAACCAACACTTGAGTGAATGAATGAATGAATGAACTGAGCACCAAAGCATTAAGCACAATCTACAAGGGGGACAATCATCACCCAGAAAGGACAGTATGGGGGGAGGATGCACAGCAGCCGGAGGTCATCGCGTCTTCCGGCGTCGACCGCCCGGACGGGGAGAACGGGCGGCCGGCACGCAGAGCCGGGAGCAGTGCGGAAGGCGGGTGCCGGCCTGTGAGCATGAGGCGCCGGGGCCACGACCAGGAGGTCACAGGAGACCCACCAGGTCTTGCCAAACACAAATGTGACCACACTCGGGAGGGGCATGTCACCACCCGCATCTCAGCGAAGTCGCCTTGGCAGACGGGGATGAGCAGCGCAGACCAGGGGCAAAGAGGAAAACTCGAGAAAATGAGAAAACGAAGAAACCCTGCTGGTACATACAAAGCGAGAAACCACAGGGGGTGCCCCGCCGGCTCAGTCGGTGGAGTGTGAGACGCTTGATCTCCGGGCTGTGAGTTCGAGTCCCGAGTCCCACGTTGGGTGTAGAGATGACTTAAGAAAACAAAACAAAGCCAGAACACGGATGGGCTGGGAGATGGAACAGAGCAGGCGAAGGGGAAGGGAAATGGCAGGGTCCCACGTGCTCTCTGGGTCCTCAGCACAGCGCTGTCGGGGACAGGCCTCCCTTCCCGGGGAGAGCAGAGTGGGCTCTGGCGGCCCAGATGCCCCTGGTCACGCGGCTCACAGGTCCGGATGCCAGCCAGCTGGGACTGACCCCAGAGCCCAGCCCTTCCCACCCTACTCATCTCCTTCCCCCTCACTGGGCTGCGCGATGTAGAGGAAACTTCCAGAACGCGCTTTCCCTGGCGGAGTCACACACATAGGGCCAACCTGGCAGAAAGGAGCAAACCATGAAACAATCACCTCGGTCGTTGGCGGGCGAGGAACTGGGCTCCGGGAGCCCTGACCTCTAGCCCCGAGAAACACCCAGGCAGGCGCTTGAGAGGAAGGCGGACAGGTGTCTGGGCTTCGCATTTAAAACACCAAGTGGCGGGCTCAGTCGGTTTATCGTACTGATCTCAGGGTTCGTGGGTTCGAGCCCCGCGTCGGGCTCCGTGCTGACAGCTAGCTCAGAGCCTGGAGCTGCTTCCAATTCTGTGTCTCCCTCTCTCTCTGCCCCTCCCCTGCTCACGCTGTCTCTCTCTCTCAAAAATAAACAAACATAAAAAAAAGTTAAAATACCAAATGCCTCCCAACATGTCAGCAGAACTCACTGTCCATATTTCCCGATCATTATAAACGGGCTTCCCCACCGGCCCCCCTGAGCCAGGGCAGCTTGGACGGGGCAGCCCCCTCCCGGAGAGATCTGGAAGGAAGTGCCGCTCCGCGCCAAACCTGCCTTCGCCCCCGCGCGGAGGCTGACATTTCTGCCGCGTTTGGGCTTGCGAAGCCAAGTTCCCAGCTACCCTCTCGTCCGCCTGTGTCAGCCTCACTGGTCCTGGAGGAGGAAATGGGCTCAGTGCAGTGAAATGAGTCAGGTTGGGCTGTCAACAAGCCAGCTCCGGGCCACCCAGGCCCCCTCGGAGAAAGAGAAGGCCTGGCGCTTTTCTGGAAGGGACTGGCCGTCTAATGTACCGACTGTCACCGGGTTGCCCGTGAGGCCCTGCCCCTCGCGTCGGCCTGCCGGGGTCCTTCTGCCCCAGACCCAAGCTCACCAGCCGCTCAGATCTCCCAGACGCCCCCTTCCCCCAGTCTGCTGCCCTTCTCCAGCCTCTAGAGAACTGGGAGACGGGACTTCAGCAGCCCCCGGCTTCCCTCTCCCACACTCAATCACTACGGAGGTGGAGGCGGTGAATTCCATCCACAAGAGTTTCCAGAGGGCACCCCCCCCCCGCCGCCCTGTCTCAGGCCAGGCCTGACCTTCCGACACCTTCCCCCCTACCCCCAGCGCACGCCCCAACTGCGGCCACGGCCGGCCTTCCGGAACTTGAGTCTGATCTGGGCTCGTGTGTGCCTCAGGCACCCCAGGCCCCAGCTCCCCACAGGTGTGGGGCGCACACCCTGACCAGGCCCCCCACCCGCTGTCAGCCCGATGTCTCAGCGCTGACCCCTCCTGCTGCCCCAGGATGAGCTAAGGCCACGGAAGGCAGAGGTGACTTCGAATTAAAGACCTAAGATCCCAGAGAGAGACCAGCCCTGGCCTCCGCTGACCAGAAGGCAATACTGCACCACCTCCTCCTTCAGAGGCGGTCAAGGCCCCGGGAATTAGGATGCCAGCTGGGGGGCGGGGGGCAGCTGCTGAGGACAGATTGGGTGTCCCAGGCCCTGGCAGCTGGCCGTACCACGCTGCCCCCTCCTCCTTATTCCCCAGCAGGCCCTGCGCCTGGCGCTGTGGTGACAAACACTGACCAGCGCCGCTGGGGGTCCTCGCGGGGCTCCGGCCCCCACGGAAGTCCGACATGGATGGTGGGGCAGCGACGCTGGGAAAGTAAGCCAAGAGCCTTCGGCAGAGCCCGGGAGAAGTGCTCACCCCAGGCCGGGCACCGGGAGGGCACCGAGGGTTAGTCCTGGCCGGGCATCGGAGGACCAGCCGGCCTGGCAAGGAGGGGGGAGGGGTGCTCAGAAATGCGGATGCAGAGGAATTTCAGGGCCGGGCTGGACCTCCGAGAATAGGACTTTGCCCAAGGTCACACAGGAAGGTCACGGCCCAGGGGCCCCACGGGGAGTCCTGAGCCTGTGCCTCCGCCTCCTCATCTGGAGACGCGCTGATCACCTGGGGGTCCTACGAGGGGCATCTCTGACGTGCCGGGAAGAGTGGGGGCCCATGGGAGGGCCCCGCAGGGCTGGCCGTCGTCTGAGGACAGCGAGGACTCGGACGCCACTCGGGGTCCCCGGTCTCGGCCACGGAGCGCACGTTCCTCGCAGAGTCCTTCCGGGAACCCGACATGCTGCCGGAAACGCTCTCGGCGACAGTGGGTGACGGGGGCCCCTGGGTCCCCGGTGCGCGGACGGCTGTCGGGTGAGGCTGGTGGGCGATTCGCATCGTCACACTCCCTTCAGGTTTGCACAGCACCCTCTCCTGCTGTTCGGCTTGTTTTCCTCCTTCCTTCCTCCCTCCTTCCTGGGGCGTCACCAGCTGTGTGTCGGGGTGGCCCTCTGAGAACCTGTGTCCTGGAGCCCCCAGTTCGGCTGCCATTTCACACAGTTACGAGGTCAGGTGCAACGTGGGGCCCGCCGCCTGCCACCCCATCTCTGCTCCATGGGATCCCGGCACAGGGCACAGAGAAGTGTCTGGGCCTCTCCGCCCCCTCCCCTTCCAGGGACCCCACCGCACCCCTGCACCTCCGCCCCCACCTCCTCCCTCCCTCGGTGAGGCCTCCAGCCTCAGGGTGAAGTCAGGCCGCAGCCCATCCCGGGCCCAGGGGCGGCTGGGACTCGGCTGGCTGCTGGCCAGGGTGTGGCCCTGGGGTGACGGTTGGAGAAGGGAGAGCGCCTAATCCCCGGGATTTGCTGTGAAAGCCGGGGTGGATCGCCCGTCACCCGGCAGGGACAGCCTCTGCTGCCCGCAGGTGGGCTTTCTGAATCTCCTCGTCAGGCCCGCTGCTGGGGCCAAGCTGTTCCCAATCGCTGCAGGCCGGGGTCAGAGCGCATGTTTAACCCCTTAGGGGGTAATGATTTCAAAGAGGTGATCTGGGCCCTGCTGCTGGGACCACAACGGTGACCTGAAGCCAGATGGCCGGGTAAGGCAGCGCTTTGCTCTGAGGGAGGCCTTGCCTGGTGGCAGGGGTGGGGGTGGGGAGGGCAGCGCAGGGGTGCCTTGAGGTTGGTATCCGGGCTGCTGAGTACCAGTCAGTACCCTGTGCACTGCACACAGAAGAGGCTGCGCATGCTGCTCCCCGAGGGTTTTGCAGTGCACAACATGTTCGGCTGGCCGTGGCAGCCCCGCCACACCCCATTTCTCTCTCCCTCGGAGACGCTAACAGGTACGGAGCCTACAGGCGCTCGGACGGCAGGACGCTAGGGAAGCTCACAGGCAGCTTCGGGAAAGCAGGCTCGGGGCTTGGGCGTAAATCTGAGCCCTGCACCCAGCCCAGGGCCTGGCCTAGAGTAGGAACCAGAATGTTCTGTTGAATCAGAAAAATGACTCAGGATGACAGACCCTGGGAGGCACGGCCTCCACCGTCCAGCTTCTGGCCGGGCCTGCCCTGCCTGCGGAGGCCACCATGCACGCTGGTCCCGTCACCCCCGGCCGGGGGGCCTTGGCACTGTCCCGAGCGCCTCACTGTTGGCCCCATCAGGTGCACCAAGCTCTCTCCTGCTCCAGCTCTAGACGGCTTCCTCACGGGGGGCTCATTTAGCCCCTGACAACCCGCCCTGCAGTGCTCAACTCCCTCTGCTCCTCCTAGCGGATGGTCACTAACCCAGCGACAAAAGCATTACGGCAACGTCCCCGAGATGAAAACAGAGGCTCAGAGAGGTTGTGTGAACTGCCTGAGGTCACACAGCTGGAAAGCGAGAACCGAGAATCAAGCCCAGAAGGCCTTACCCTAAGTTCAGTTCTCGGACTGTGCACACAGAGACTCACTCCTGTCTTGTCCCCAAAAGGGCCACCCCAGCTACTGATATGTTTCAAATGGTAAACTTGGGGGCGCCTGGGGGCTCAGTCGGTGAAGCGTCCGACTTCTGCTCAGGTCGTGATCTCACAGTCCGTGGGTTCGAGCCCCACATCGGGCTCGGTGCTGACAGCTCTGAGCCTGGAGCTGCTTCAGATTCTGTGTCTCCCTCTCTCTCTGCCCCTCCCCCGCTCGCTCTCTGTTTCTCTCTCTCAAAAAAAAAATAAACATAAAAAACATCTAAATGGTAAACTTGGAATAGAGTGATAATCCTTACACACTCAGACGAGATTTAGGATGCTATTTCAAAATGAAAATGTTCTTAGTTTCCTTTAAGAGGGGTCCTCAGGGAGACGCCCCCGGCAACACGCATCACGCTTCAGCGCAGACAACGTGGAAGTGGGGACCGTCCACGCCACCCCGTGGGGCGGACTCTGCGTGCCCCCTGTGCACCGGAACCGCTAGGGGCATTCACCTGGGGTTCCATCCCATCGCACTGACGGGTGTCTAGAATCAGGGCCTGGCCCTCCTACACCTAACGCAGGCGACCGCCTCTAGGGCCAGTGGGGCCATCACGTGACCCTCCATTCATTTCAGATTTTACCCAGCAGCGTGGGGCCAAGAGCTGGAACAGGGGTGCTTCTGTTTCTCGGGGGCCCTGGGGGCCCCCGAGCCGCCTGTGAGGCTCAGACCAAGAACAGACCTAGCACCGTGCGGACCCACTTGCCAGGTGCACCCCTGGCTGACCGGCTGCGGGACGCGGGGACAGCCCTTCTGTGACTTCTTCTCTCACCAGTGATGCCAGCCCGGGGGGCGGGGGCGTCCCACAAGGCTGCACGAGGAGCGCTCCCGAGGGAAGAGGGTGCTCACAGGCATCGAGCTTGGCAAGGGCTCTGTGCCCGGGTCTGAGGGCACACGTGGGCACCGGGTGGCTTCCCCCTCCCCAGTGAAACCAAGCGGAACCTCCAGACCCTGTCCCCGGGCCCAGAGTGGCCTTGCACAGGGACGTGAGGCGGAGCCTGGACCCTGGGGGGCCATCCCTTCTCCCGCCAGCAAGGATCACAGGTCTCGGACAGCAAAGCCCCTGGGCGCCCATCCTCCCGCAGGGCCCCACGCGCCGCGTCCCCTGTCCCCACCTGCACTCACAGGGACACCCTCCACATGCACTCACGTGCACTAACCCCGTCTACACTCAGGCCCCAACATGCACTATGCAAACATGCCCTCTATGCGCACACACTATACACGCGCACTATACGCGCCCGCACCGCACATGCCCCCTCCCCACCCCGTCAGACCACACGGCTCTCCCAGAGACCAGCTCACAGACGGAGCAGGCCCTGCGCGGGTCTGCAGATTGCAGGTTATGTGCAGAGTGGGTTTCCAGCCAGAAGGTCCTGGCAGTCCCCCTAGGCTGCAGCTGCCTTGGGTGGCACAGCCGGGCGAGGCTGAGCAGTCCCCCCTACACCCCACGCCCCCCACCAGCACTCCGCGGGCAGAGGCGAGCAGCAGCCCGTGGGAACAAGAGGGAGCCGGCCCTGGTCGGGTGAAGAACCAGAGAAGACGTTCCCTCGGCACACGGTGGTGTTTAAACCTTGCCTCCAGACTGTGTAGACGGGAAGGGTTCTTTGCTCACACGCGGGGGGCTCAAGGCCCGAGACCCCATAGCCAGGAACACTGAGGGCGCCGGAGCTTGAAAGGGGAGGCGTCACTACCTATCCGCTCAGGCTGCTGCTGATGCCAGCGGTATAGACGTCGGCTGGTGTAGACCAGAGGAAAACAGGGCTGCGCCGTGCAGTCCATGGGATGGGAGGCTCTGGGACAGGCGGCCCGGGTCCGGGTTCTGTCCTCAAATGCACCCCAGCTGAGAGGCCCTGGCAAGCCACCTGGTTCCTCTGGCCTCAGCCTTCCCATCTGCGAAGTGGGAACAACCAGCACCACAGGAGGCTGTGGAGGGGGTCTAGAAGCAGGGTGGGCAGCGCGTGCCTCCCCAGGAATATCACGGAACTCCAGTGGCTCCCTGCGGGCCGTGGAAGTCCTGGGAGTCCCGGCCCCAGGGCCCCTCCTGGCCTCTCTCCTCCCTCTGGTAGCACCAGACTGAGTGGGGTGGCCCTGCTCCCACCCCGGCCCCGGGCCAGGAACGCCTCTCTGCCGGGCTCGCTCCTGCTCAGCTGTCAAGGCCCCACACTTGTGTCACCTCTTCCAGGAAGCTCCCCGGGACTGCCCTGTGAGGCCGGCGGGGCTGCCTCTCCTCTGTGGGTCCAGCACATCCCACACAGCGCTGGGAGGGGCCCGTGTGGTGCCTGCGCCCCTCTCTGGGCAGCGAGCTCCCCCAGAGCATGGGAAGAGCGCCTCTCAACTATCTTCGCCTCCAAGAGCCGACCCAGGGCCTGGCCGCAGGGTCTCTGCGTGTTCCCGGAGCCGCGGGGACGGTTACACAATGGGGCGACAGAGTGCAGGCAAGACCTCCAGACACACGCGCTCGGCAGGAAGCATGTGGTGCGTGTGTTACCGGAGCCCCCTTGGCCCCACGGGGTGGCAGGCCCCTGGGTCACTGAAGAGTGGACATCACTCCACACCCCAGGACTCGGAGTGACTGCTGAGTCGCTGGCCTGCAGGCTGAGGGCACCTGGGCGGAGACGCTCCAGGACTCGTGTCGAACGGTTCTCGGGGAGCTCCAAGGCCGCCCTTCACGAGTAAAGACCGCCCCCCAAATGTATACGGTCAGGTGTGCGAGGGGCACTCGGGGGGCGCAGGATGCTAAGCGTCTGACTCTCGACTTCCACTTGGGTCACGATCGCACGGTGCGGGGGCTCGAGCCCGTGTCTCCAGGCTGACAGTGTGGAGCCTGCTTCGGATTCTCTCTCCCTCTCTCTCTGCCCCTCCCCTGCTCGCTCTCTCAAAATAAATAAATACCCACTAAAAAAAAAAAAAAAAGATGTTTAAAACACCACTGTGCTGAGTGAGGGAAGGGGGCCTGGGCTGCTGTCTTAGATTCTTCACCCAGTCAGGGGCCGGGGTCCCAGGGGCCACCTCCCCGCTGCGGCGTGCGCTGCTTCGCCCAGGCACGGGACCGGGCTCTGCACCCCCACATCCCTCACGGTGCTCTCCCGTCACTCGTGGGGGACTGTCAGCCTCCCTAGAGCCTGACACGCCGCACATAGTAGGTGCTCAAGAAGCCTGGGGCAGCGGGCAAGCTGGTTACTGAGCAGTCCTGGTGCCCTCCAGGCCCACGGGCCCCCCAGGCCCGGCCGGCGGGGACCGCAGTCACTGTGGCCAACATTAGATTCCTGCAGGTCCCCACATGCAGTCAGGCCCCGCCGGGACAGCCGCCTTGGAAGCAAGCGTGCATACCTGCATGAAATCGATCTGAAAGGTAGCTTACGTGCAGGGTCTCTGAGGCCAGAACACAGGGGCGGCCACAGTTCCAGCCAACAGGTTCATGGAAATCTCACGAGGCCCAACGCTAACGCTGCAGGTACCGCGGATACCGATTTGTCCTTCCGGGTCTGTGCTCGTTCTAGTAAAATTAGAGCCTTCCCATTGATTACGTGCAGACTAAGATCCAAACCCCCCACTCTCTCAGGGAAGGACGGTTAGCAAGTCCATCTCTTTTATTTCAGTTTATTTTGGGGGGCACGGAGTGAGCTACCTACTAGTTTTAGGGCTGTCCTTACTTTAATTAATATTATTAATCATAAAGGGCGGCCACTAATGCAGTTATATCTTAGGAATCCCACCGCACCCAGGGCCAACGTAGAGGATTCCACTAAGAACAGGAAACGTGAGGGGCGCCTGGGTTAAGCGTCTGACTATTGAGTCAGGCTCAATTCACCATCTCAGGGTTCGTGGGTTCGAGCCCCGCATCGGGCTCTGCACTGACAGAGTGGAACCTGCTTGGGATTCTCTCTCCCTCTCTCTTCCCCTCCCCTACTCGCGCTCTCTCAAAATAAAATAAATAAACTTAAAAAAACCCCAGGAAACGTGAGATGTACGAGCCGCAGTGGATTGTGTGGAATCACGGCTCCGTCACAGTCTGGTGGCGCTTTCTTGCCAGGGAGGGGTCAGTGTTCTAGGAGGCTGTTTACCCGCCCAGCGCCCAGCTGGGCGCTCCGTCTTTTCAGTGCGGCCTTGGGTAAACACGCGACTGCTCGCTGTATGTCGCTGCCCGGCGGGGAGCCAAAGTCCCAGCCCCCTGTGGCTGACGTGATGTCACAGGCCCCCTCCCTGGGCACCCTCAAGTTTGTGAACCGGCCACGTGGTAGCAAAAAGCCACCAAGTCCCCTGGCAGTTCACCCAATGGCCAGGGATCAGGCTAGCCGCATGCAAAATGAAAAGGCGGGTCCAAAAAGCAACTTAAGGGGCACCTGGGGGGCTCAGTCAGTCACTTGAGTGTCCAACTTCAGCTCAGGCCGTGATCTCACAGTTCATGAGTTCGAGCCCTGGGTCGGGCTCCGTGCTGACAGCTCAGAGCCTGGAGCCTGCTTCGGATTCTGTGTCTCCCTCTCTCTCTGCCCCTCCCCTGCTCACACTCTCTCTCCCCCCAAAATAAATCAATAAAATATTTAAAATATTTTAAAAAGCAACTCAAGCCTAGCGCTGTCTATAGCTCAGCTTGGGGACATTTCCGTGAGTCCCCCCACCCCCTCCAGAGCGACCACCCGAAGGGCCCCTTCTCCACGCAGCCCCTGACTGCAGCCGGCGCCCCACAGAGCCAACCAGGAACCAGGGGCTGGATGAGGAGGGCTTTGTAGTGGCCCGAGAATGCCTCAGGCAGTAATAGGGCATTTTTGCACAGGCTGAAAATGCATTTTTCATTTTTCGCTGACAGCTGGCTACGGAGGAATGCAGGGGGACGGCTGCTTGGGCCTTCCCCAGAGCAGGGGCTGCCTTCAGCCCCGCTAAGGACGGGCTGGTAAAGGACACATTAGGCAAAGGCTGGCCCTTTTGGGCTCTAAGTGGACTCGGGGCATTTTCCTCTTCCTTTATTCGGGGGAAGAATGAGCTCAGTGGCTTCAGGGTCCTGGCGGCTGGTGCACTTGTTATTTCTCTGGGCCCCAAACTCTCCATCACTTTGCCTAAGTCAGCCCCGGCCATCAGTGGGCTCCGGCTCTGGGTGGTCGGGGTGGATTGGGCTCCAGGCCCGCTCTGCCCCCAACGCCCCTCACCCATGGGGACCGTCTCGCCGTGTCACAGGGCTGTGGCCGGGGAGGAAACACCTGCTCCTGGCACTCACTGTTAGCCACTCCTTCACACGTGTCGAGACTCAGCTCAGACCACACCTCCTCCGGGAAGCCTTCCTGACCCCGGCGTCCAGTGTCTGCAAAGTGCACGGCCTAGAGTGGCAGGGGTTCAGCCAAGGCCTGTGAGCGGGGAGACATCCCCTTCCGGGCGTGACAGGCAGCGTGGGGCTGCGCAGCAGCTCGCATGGGCCCCCGGAGCCCCTGAACCCAGCTGCATTTAGCCCGCAGGAGGCTCCAGTGGCTCCAGAAAACACTTTCTTTTCCTAAGCACGTCTCGGGTTTCTGCTGAACACAAGGCTTGAAAAGAGAACCACTAAAACCAAGTTTGCAACTCCCCTCCCCCCTCCCCGGGGCCGCAGGTGTCTCTGATGCTGGGTCCCAGGGAGACGATCACGCTGGTCCCTGGAGGACGGGGAGAGCCGAGCCGGGGGGCAGGGTGGACATGCTCGGCCAGGCCCTCAGGCAGCTCCCGCCGGGCTCACGTCCAGCCGCAAACCATCGCTGCAGCTGGACAGGCCTGGCGCAGCCGTGCGGTGCCCGTGTCCGGGGCCACCGTGTGCCAGCGCAGCTACCCCGAGGGGCCCAGACGCCCCGGGGGTGCACACGAGTTATTTGGGACAGGAGGGGAGGAGGAAGGAGGCGGGGTCCGGGAAGGTCAGGGAAGAGACTGGAAGCTGAGAAATGAGTCAGCAACCACTAGGTGTAGAGAGGAGACTCCAGCCCCAAACACAGCCCGGGTCCTGGCTCAGCGAGACCCTGCCATCCAGGCTCCTTTGGCCTCTGTCCTCCAGCTGAGAGCGGACACTGGCACAGGTGAGCCGCAGGACCCTGGCCGGAGGGGCATCCCGCGGTCCTGCTGAGGAGCGGGGGCGGCCGGGCCCACCAGAAGCGGGGCGCATTCCCCAGGGCCAGGCTGGATTCCAAGGACCAGGGCACGCATGACCCGGCGCAGGGAGGGACGGACGCTCTGTCTCTGAGGCCTTACCCACATTCCATTCCCAGGGGCTCCGTTCTGTTCCCTGCGCTGCCCTGGGGGGCGCAGTCAGAAGGCAGGCCAGCCCTCCCGCCTCTCCGGGCCTCAGTTTCCCCCTCTACGAAAAGGAGTTGGAAGAGAAGGTCTCTGGAGCCTCCAGGCTCTGACACACCAAGATTTTCTGCCCCGGTGGATGGGAAGCCGCGAAACGCAGACTCCCAGGTTGATTCTGTCTGGGGTACAGATGTGGCTAGAAAAATGTGCTGGTGGGCACTGGATGGGGGCCCAGCCGCCGCCCCACCTCAGCCTGGGGTCCCCCCGGAGGGACTTAGCTGGGAGCCGAGGGGGCTACCCGCCAAGAGAGCCCTCACAGGCCACAGAGGCTTGTCAGTGTCTTCAGGGTCAGATTTTCATGCTGTGTTTGTGGGGCCACCTGTCCCCCTGGCTGGAATGCAAATCCCTCGGGGGCAGGGGCTGCGGGGTCCAGATTTCCCTGTGGACTCGCACAGCGCGGCCCAGGGCCCAGCACCGACGGCGCCTCCGGAAAAGAGCAAGAAGGGAAAGAGTGAATGAGTAAATCCGAAGATTCTAGACCAGCTCTTACTGTTCCTAGGTGGTGATCTGGCCCGAGTGGAAGCCACTCCCACGCAAGCGGAGCAGACCCGACCCTGCTTCCTCCGGTCCGCCCTCATCCCCAGGCCCGGAGGTTCCCTGAAGCCCCGTTCATCTAACATGGGGGAAACTGAGGCCCAGGGCGGGCAGAAGGTTTTACCACGGCCGACAGCCAAGCTGCACGCCCTCCCCTCGGAATCCCAGGGAGGACTAATGTACCATTAATTGTAATTAACGAATTATTCCTGCTGCCAACTAGCGGAGGAGGCGGCTGGGGGTGGGGAGCCCCTAAATGACTCAGTCATGTTTACAACATGCAAACCCATTTAAGAGCTTGTAAAGTCGCTATAAATGGCTCTTTGGCAACAGGGGAATAACGATCCCCAGTCTCCAGCTGCCAGTTTAACAACGGTCGGCAGCGGGGGCGCGGAGACCAGGGGTCGAAGATCCAACAGCGCCACCTAGAGACCTTGTTGCGAAACGCTCCGCTCCAGGGCCGACTCGGCGGCTCCCCCTGGTGGACACCTCACAGAACCCAGGGCCTCGGAGACCGCCAAGCCGAGGTGGGGGGGGGGGGGCCCTCCCACCCTTTGCAAAGGAGAAACTGAGGCCCATGTGAGGAAAGGGCCTGGAACTTGGTGCTCAGCTGCTCTGAAAATCCTCAGAGTCTAAACTTAAGTCCAAAATGGTAGATGGGACTGTTTTCATCCCCCTAGAATTTAAGGTCTATAAAAACGTGACCGTTCAGGAGGGGTTCATGAACCACTTCCCCACGCTCACCTGCTTCCCTGGGGCCTCGGATGGAGCCCTCGCCCTTCCTCTCTGCCCCCGCGGAAGGGCCCCAGCCCTCTTCTGTGCTCCCGCACCAAGAGGTGCACGTGGCCCGCCAGGAGGGACAACATCTAGACACACCACAAGCATGGGCTCCGGCTCCCCATTTTCTCTTCCTTCTATTGCGCCACAAGAATAAAAATCCTAATGGGTCCCACTGACCTGGGTGGGGATTGAGTCCGAGACAAACACCTCACCTGTGAGGTGTGGTCAGAAGTTGGTGGCTGTGAGACACAGAGACCCAGTAAACCCACCCCCCATTTGCAGGAGTGGACCCGACTCCAAGCCGCGGCGGCCCTGGGGGAGGGGTCCCAGCTGGCCCTGCAGGACAGCAAGGGTCTAGGAGGGGGGCTCAGACAGCAGCTGGGCAGTCCAGAGAGGTGGTCCCAGCGCACTGGCCGTTGGCCAGGAAGCGTCTGGACAGACCCGGACGCCCCCGCTACTCACCCACAGTCATGCCATCCATGTAGCGCTTGATGATGTCGAAGGAGTCTCGCAGGTTCCCTTCCGTGATGTCGAAGATGATGTCGGCGTGGTTGGCAGGATACACGGGCATGATGGCGCGGAGAAAGATGATCTCTGCCAGACAGAAGCCAGCATGGAGGCCCCAGAAGCCCACGCCCCAGGGAACCTGCGCCGGGGCGGCGGAGGGCTCCCGGGGGCTCCCAGGTCACAGCCCGTCCCCCTTGGTACCAGTGGGGAAACTAAGGCCTGGAGAAACCTCGGATCTCCTCTGAGGTCATAGAGCTCATCGGAGAGACAAAGGGAGAGAGATCAGCAAGGCCAAGACGGCGGGCGGGCCTGTGCCCACGGCCATGCGGGTCAGCAAGACCACTTCTCCGGGAGGGCCGGGCAAGTCGATGGCAGTGCCCACCTCCTCGGCCGCCGGACGCAGAGCCGGGCAAACCGCCGCGGGCGGGGGGCGCAAGGCCCTGGCTCTACCCTGGCTCTGGATGGTCTGGGGGGGGGGCTCCTCCCTCCCTCCAGGCCTCAGTTTCCTCCTCTGTGGAGTGAGGGAGGCGGACCGCTGGCGCCCACTAAGGGTCCTTTCAGCGCTCAAGGTCAAGGTCAGGATTTGTTGGGCCCAGAAGTCTCCAGCCACGCTCCACTCCCTGGAGCATCAACTCAGAGACCAGTACCGCTGGAGAGGACACAAAACCGGCCGTGAGGGGTTTGGGAGAGATTGGCATGTGGTTGGCGGAACCCATCACTTTGCACGTGGCCAATGGCAGTCAGTAATTTTCTCTGATCCACGTCCGTGCCTCCCTGCGGAGATCCCGGGCCTCCCCTTTTCCAGAGGAATGAGCCAGCAAGTGGGGAGGCAGGGGCCACCTGCCCTTTCAGGCGACCATGTCCTCGGGGGGGCCTCTCCAGCCCTCGCCACCCCCTCCCCCACACCCGGGGTTCCTGGTCTGGCAGGGGCTCTTGGGGGACCCTGTCGCGGCGTGAACACACGGGTTAGGTCGTGCCGGCTCAGCGACACAGGTGCCCTCGGAGGCTCACAGTGCTCTTCCTTATCGCTGTCCCCCGAGCCTGGTCTTGAGCCTGACACACGGGAGTCCCAGTCACGTTTCCTGCGTGCATCGCTCACAGAGGAGCTCCTCCCAGGGCTGGAGATGGAACCCCGCCGCCCCCTTCCTGATGCTCAGCACGGGGGCTGCACACCCAGCACCAAGGCATACAGCACCCACACCCAGCCTCCCAGCAGGTGCCGTCCCAGGCCCCACCCCAGGGAAAAGGGTGCTGTGATTGCAGGCCTACACAGCAGGCCAGGAGCTGCCTGCGGGGTGGGGGTTGGGACACTGCTCTGCTCCTGGGCTCCCTGGGTCCAGCCTAGCCCCCCTGCGGTCAGCATCAGGTGCAGCCTGGTAAGGGCTCCCAAAGCCTTGGAGTAGAAGCCCCAACCCCAAGCTAAGGCTTATCCTTTCCAGCCTGTCTCTCGCCAAGCCTCCACCCTGCCCGGCCTGAAAACCCGGGCTTGGTTCCTCAAATGCCCACTGCCCCCCCCACCCCTGCCAATGCACCTCCAGACCTTTCCAGATGAGTTCTGCTCGGCTTAGCACCCTCCTCTGTCCCTCTTCCTCACTCTCACTCTTCACCTCCTACTTAGACCCAGCGTGGAAGTCACTTCCTCCCGGAGGCCCTCCCTGACTCCCCAGTGCCCAGCAGGGAGCCAGCACCCAAAAGATATTTGCCAGACAGCTGTGACCCAAGAGCACCCTCCCGAGCTGAGAGCGCGGAGGGGGCCGGCTCGGGGCCACGCTCTGGGGACGGAGGGGTGTGGAGGCAGGTCCACACCTCGCCAAGGAGAAGCTCCTCGGGGCCAAGCTCTCGGTAAAGCGTTGGGAGGCCCTGGGGGGCGGGGAGGCTCTCTTGCAGGGACCTGCCGATTCCAGCTGTGGGAGCCGCCACTCACCTTCAGGACGGGTGAACTCTCGGAAGGTGGGCAGCGAGACGACCGTGTGGGAGATGGTGTGCACGGGGTCCAGCACGCAGGTGACGTCGTTGGGACGGCAGGACTTGATGCAGCGGACGGTGTCCGTCTTCTCTTGGCGGAGCCTGAGGGGAACCACAGCACAAGAGGCGGATGGGGAAGCCGGAACGGCCAGTCCCTCAGAGACCCGGGGTCCAAGAGGGGCAGCGGGTGGCCGGGCGGGGGGCACCCATCCAGAGGCGGCCCCACCGAGCACCGCAGTGGCCGCCGCAGCCCGCTGGTCGTCAGTGGGGGGGACGCCTCGTGGCCCTCCCTGCGACCTGGACTTTCCACCTGGCTGGCTTTGGGGGCGCGAACCTTTGCCAGCTGCTGATCATACAAAGCGACTTTCAGCGTCTACACCTGCAGACACATTTGTTCATTGACTCACTCAACAAGTGTGTTTTGAGGGCCTGCTGAATGCCGGGCGCCAAGGAGGCCAAGCAAACATGGGAGGCGTGGGCCCGCCTCCCCAGGGCCCTGGGTCAGGTGGGTCGCAGGGGTCGTGAGTGAGGGAACTCATGCGCGGTGCCCCGCTTGGTGCCCAGCTCGGTGCCCAGCACGGAGAAGCCAAACCCACGGTGCCGCGCCACAGACGGGGAGGGGGCAGAAGAGGTGGGGGCTTGTTTCAGGTGCAAGTTTAAAACACACCGGCTAGAAACATTCAAAACCCTCTTTGCTTGTAAAATAAAACACAAATGCAACAATTCCCCAGAACGAAGATGTAGTTTAATGAGTAATATAGTCACTGCTCAGGTTACGGAAGAGACCTTTCATCTACCACCTGAGCCCCTTCGTGTATCCAGACCGACCTCCACACCCTCCTGCACCCCCACCCAGGACCCCTGTGCTGACCTAGCAGTCGCCTACCTGGGCTTCTTTATGGTTTGTGTCCTGAGTGCGCACCTCGAGACAGTCATTAGTCTTGTCCATTAGGAAAACATGCTCTCAAGTCCCTTTTAAATTTTTTCTTTTTATTTATTTTTGAGAGACAGCGCAACCAGGGGAAGGTCAGAGAGAAAGAGAGAGAGACACAGAATCTGAAGCAGGCTCCAGGCTCTGAGCTGTCAGCACAGAGCCCAACGTGGGGCTAGAACCCATGAACCATGAAACCATGACCTGAGCCAAAGCTGGATGGTTAACCAACTGAGCCACCCAGGCTCCCCTCAATCCCTTTTAATCTACAGGTTTCCTCTCTGTACTTGCATTCCCTAGACAACTGAGCTGTTAAGGAACTGGAAGCCATTGAGCCACAGACCTTCCTCCATGTGGACTTGCCCACTGCAACCTCGTGGTGCAGTGCGGCATGTGCTTCTGTCCCCTGCACTTCTCACCCGCCGGCTGCTGGATCTGGACCTGACCTGATGCAGGCCCAGTCCCTTTGGCAAGATGACAGATGGTGACATGTCTTCCATCAGAGTGTCTGTCTCTTAGGGCCCAAAGCCACCAATTCATTGGGGATTGCAAAGTGCTGGTAGTTTGGTTTTATCATTTCTTCTTAGTGTATTAGTTGGAATACTTCTACAAGGAGTATTCCATATGCTCCTCATATGCTCTCTGGTTATAGTTCATAGAAGAAAAGAAAGGATGCCCGATTCTTGCCTTATTTTTGTAAGTTTTCAGGACCACGAACTAGCTCTCTATCATCCTCCAGAGGGGACCCGTTGATTTTTTTTCAAATATCAGTAGGAACTCATGGATGTAAACTATTTGATGGATTTCAATCCACTGCAATGATTATCCTCCCTGGAGCTCAAGTTTTCCCATCTTTGTCCAGAGGGAAGATGAGTGTGGCTCCTTCGTCCTGTCGACTTGGCCCCAGGAATCCCCAGTAGCTCTCTCACTCTCCGGTAGGACAGGGCGGTCCAGCCGTATTTTGTACTTCGACTGCCTCAGCTACTTCTCCAAGAAGGCTTTGATTTGTTTCTTAGTGGAAAATGGCATTTCAAGACCACCATCCAGATATCAGGTAGGTTTGGTGCTACAAGTTGGCCATTACCTCCAAGCCTCTTCAGTGGACATTCTTAAAGGTAAAATATATCATGAGCTCCTACTGATATTTCTGATTCAAAACAAGAACCACAGAGACTTTTGATCTCTTCTATATTACAAAGGAATCTCTTTTCTTCCATATCAGAATCCCCATTCCTAAGAACACAGGAGATGATAGAATACCCCATAATTATTTATTTAGTTATTCCATATTCTGACACGGTAGACTTGAGAGGAGCAATGCTAAAATTACCATCACCACTACGAACACAATTACTTAAAATAATATATATATATATATTTGGAAATGTCCTCCCTTTTCCAACAAGATGTGCTATATCTACACTGTTTGGACATAAGGCAATTCATACTATATGCTTTCCTTACAAGACTCACTTAGCTGTAGTTGGATGAGTAACTATGCTTAATGCTTGTCCTTGGTACACGTAAGTCGGTTCCATTGGGCATTAATCCTTGGCTTACGTCTTCTTGAGGATCCTAAGTATTCATCTTCTTCCAGCCTAAGTGTTGCTGTGAAAAAGTCTGATGACAATATAATTTTTCCCCTTAGACGTTGTTGCTGTTTTTGCCTGGATGTCCACTGTCTACTGTTTGTCTTCTCTTTCCTTTAGAGTCTGATAATTTGGAGTGCCCGGTGGCTCAGTCGGCTGAGCATCTAACTTGATTTCTGCCCAGGTCGTGATATCCCAGGGGTGTGGGACCAAGCCTCACGCTGGTCTCCATTCTAAGCGTTGATCCTGCTTAAGATTCTCGCTCTCCCTGTCTCCTCCCCTGCTTGCACTCTCTCTAAAATTCAAAAGAATAAAAGTCCAATAATTTTACTAAACTATATCTTGGTATTTACTGCTCTGAGTAGATATGTTCAGGCATGCTGTGTTCTTTCAGTGTAGATTTTTTATTATTTTTTTTATTTTTGGAAACTTTCTTGAGTTACCATTTTTAATACTTATTTCTTTCCTTTGTTTTGGGTTAGTGCCTCAGAGATTTCTACTATCTGTATGTTGGGTCTTCTGTGTGTGTCTTCAATGTCTGTCACTTTCTCTTCAAGCCTTTTCATCTCTCCTATTTCTTTTTTGACTTACAAATTTGGCTTTGTTTTGGTCACTCTTTCTTTCAAATATTTCTGAAATTTTATTTTTTGCTTTAATTTTAGATTATTTCCTGGGTTCTGTCACTTCATTTCTCAGTTTTTCCTAATTCCTACTTAGTTTTCTTCCATTTTTTTTTATCATTTTCTTAATGTTCTTACTCTGTTTTGATATAGGTTACAGTTTTGAACTAGATTCTGAGCATATATTAGTGGTGTATTTTCATTTTCTGGAGGGATGACATTCTGTTCCTTACCATCTCTTTTCTTACAATAATTTTGTAGGAGCCTCAACCTTGCTACTTTTTGGTTGACCATTTTCAAGTGAAACTAGTTTTTCTGAAATTTTAGAAAAAGGCACATTCACAGTTTTTCTACTTCACAGAACTCCCTTATCCATCACTTGGGGCAGCTTGGTTTCTGATATTCCTCCACATTTTCCTGGACCTTCTTTATCCAGTCTGTTGTCTCTTTCCTACTCAACTCTGCGTTTCCTGTCCAGCAGTTTCTCTATGGTACGAGGTCCTGACCTTGGGAGAAGGCTGGGTTTCAAGAGCTCCTAGAGGCGAGATGGAATGCAGTGAGTATAATGTCCCCAGTCTCAGCTGCTGCTCCAGAATTTGTCCTCTGTGCTTCTAGGGAGTATCTGTTGACTATTCTCGAATCTCCTGCTGCGTTCTTCTGCACAGGTGCTGATATCTTGCCTGTGGACGTACACTGTATTTGGGGTTCACAGGGATATCATTGCACCTCATTTAGTTGTGCATATGTTCTGTAGATTTACATTTTTTTCTGTCTAGTTGTTTATGTGTTTTGGGTTGGGATTCAGAGCTTCAAAACTATGATGCTGAATCTTCCCAGATTCTCTGTGCTGGAGAGTGTGCCCACATTATCTCACTGAGTCTTTTCATTTTTTTTTAGGTCAGTACATCATGGACTGTACTTATTTACTGAAAATAGTGACCCTATGTAAGGATAAGTTTACTACCAAATTATCATGTTATATAACAAAATTTTAATTTTCTCTACCTAAAGTCTCATAGCTGAAATGGCTTTTTAAAAAATTATTATTATCAAGTTAGCTAACATACAGTGTAGACTTGGCTTCACTAATAGACTCCCATGATTCATCACTTACATACAACACCCAGTGCTCATCCCAACAAGTGCCCTCCTTAATGCCCATCCCCCATTTTCCCCAACCCTCCAGCCCCCCACCTTCATCAACCATCAGTATTTTCTCTTTACAAGTCTCTTATGGTTTGCCCCCCTCTGTTTGTATCTTATTTTTCCTTCCCTTCTGGTCTTCTGTTAAGTTTCTCAAATTCTACATATGAGTGAAATCATACGATCTCTTTTTCTGGCTGACTGATTTCACTCAGCATCATACCCTCCAGTTCTATCTACGTTTTTGCAAATGGCAAGATTTCATTCCTTTTCATCGCGGCCTCTCACTCAGTCTTTACAGCACTTCCCTCCACACCCGACGGCCTTCTCCTTTAGCTAACAAAATGTCCCGCTCTATACTTGGGAATCATCCCATAGGGCTTATATCCGGTGATTTCAGAGATGAGGCCAGAGCAACGATCCGACCAACACTGACTGATCCCAGGGACCCCTGGCTTCGCAGCCCTGGAGGCAGCAGGGACAGGGTGTCCGAGGACAGGGGCAGAGCCGGCTGCCTGGGCGTGAACCCCCACTTCCCCTGATTCCAGGGGTGGAACTCTGGGCAAGTGACTTATCTGCTCGATGCCTCCGTGTCCTCAGTGTGAAATGGGGATCGTAGTACTTTCCTCACAGGGCTGTTGTGAGAGTTCAGTTAAATGCTGGGAGCAGTGCCTGGCTCTCAGCAAGTGGCACATGTTTAGCTATCATATGGTTGTCATCATTATAATAATGATAACCATGATTATTATCATTTGCCCTTGGGAGCTTAGGTTAGGATAGTGAGGGGGTCAGAAGGGCAGAGTCCTAGAAATCAGAGGTGACGGCAGTGGCCTTGGACACATCCAAATCCCCTGAACCTTCATTCCCCATTTGGCTCAAGATCCAAATGAACACTCACATTCCCTCCAATGAATAAAAAAAGCGACACTTGCTGACTGCCTACCCAATATACCAGATACGGCCTCATCTGCAATTACATGTAACCTTCAAAATAATCCAGGAGGGGGCTCTTGAAGCTCTGAAAGGCAAATGACTTCCCCAAGGTCACGGAACTAGTAAATGGCAAGCAGCACATTCAAACTCTTCATGTTCCCCCCGCACTGTATGATCTCCACCGCACAGTGTAGGACGATCGCTGTGTGGCCCCGAGGAACTCAAGGACAGAGAGGAGCCTCCAGGTGGTCCAGACGAGCCCCGCAGGTGCGCTCAGACACACACGGACAGCAGACGTGTCCTGAGTGCAACGGGCTGCCTTACGATGCAGGGAGTTCCACAAACAAGGGAGATCCCAAGCTCAGCTGGAGGGTCAGTTCGGGGGAACGTTGTACGGGGACTCCGGCAAACTCTGCAAGGTCACGGCACGGCCTCGAGCGCCCTGAGCATCCCCCCAACTCAGCACTCCTAGACGTGACGGAAAAGGGCTTCTTCTGACCTGGATAATCTGGAGTGAATGAACACTTGAATACAACAACAGGATCTCTGCTGGGCCTCGCTAACTTTCTAGAGGAGGGGACGTTTGAACTAAGCCTTGAAAATACCATCCATCCATCCATCCACCCATCCACCTTCCCATCCATCTGTCCATCCATTCATTTATTCAGATGTTTACTGAACTCTTTCTACAGGCCAAACACTCTGCAGGTGTCGAGAATACAGACATAACTCGAGTCCTCTGAAAGGTCCGAGTGCAGAAGGGATAATAAAAAGTAACAACCACGAGATAACAGGGAAAATGTGCGGATGGAGTATGTTCTGGGCCACCGGAACTCAGATTAAGGAGAGCCTTCACTGAGGAGGTGACTTTTGAGCTAAGTCTTCAAGGAGCATAGCAGTTTGTAGGAGGAAGTCATGGCACATGCTAAAGCCAAAAGAGGGCACATTCAGGGGAGGACAAGCACCCCTAGAATGAAAGGGATGGGCAAGGGTGGAGCTGAAAATGTGGGCAGAGGCTAGATCGAGCGGGGCCTTGGATACCATTCCAAGAGAGCCAGACTTGACGCTCTGGTCAGAGAACCACAGGAGGTCCTAACGAGAGAGGGACATAACCAGGCTGGCCCCGCAGAGGGGTCCTCTGGCTGCAGCTCGGAGAATGCACTGGAAGATGGGAGGTTGGGAGCTGGTCCAGACCAGACACGATCAGAGAGAAGGAGGGCAGACAGAGTGGGAGGCTTGAGGTGACCGGCTTCCACAGCAGCTCGACCGCCACTTCTGTCCAAAGGCACCAGGCACAGAGTTTACTGCGTGTCTGTCTCCCCTGCCAGGCAGCAAGGCCAGCACGCCCTCCCCCGCCGACTTACGCGGAACTATAGGAAGGATCTGAGGACCCTGCCTGTCCTTCCCCTGCCGTGCTCTGCCTTCCCCTCTTGCTTCTGCTTGGAAACAGCGTTGGTACTCCCAGAAATGCTAGCGACATAAGCATTGTTGGTATTGTTGGTAGAAAGTCATCTGTTCCCTCAACGGGCATGGGCGGAGCACCTACTATGTGTTAGGCACCCTTGCCAGGAGCTAGGGACACCTCACTGAATGGGACAGGGCTGATCTCTGCCAACCCAGAGCCCTCCGGGTGGTGAAGACAAATGTGAAACATGGATAGACGGGAAGTGCAAACTGCGGTAAGTATAACAAAGGAAGTGTTCCGAGAAAGACTGACAGAGGAGCCAGAGGAGCTGACCCGCAGGGAAGGCCTCGCTGCAAAAGGAGCACTTAAGCTGAGCTTTAACCAACGCTGGAGCCAAGGGCACAGAGCATGTGCAAAGGGCCTGAGGCAGCAAAGAACTCAGCGGTATGGCTCAAGGAAGTGAGCAAGGGGAGGACGACTGGAAGTCAGGCTGGGGACGCAGGCGAGGACAAACCATACAGGGCCTTGAAAGGCACCTGGGGACTGGGCACGAAGGTGTGGCCGGAATCACGGCCGAGGAAAGGAAGAGAGGCAGGAAGGTCGAGGCCCAGGTGGGAGATGCTGTGAGAACGGACAGTCCCAGCCGTGGAGCCAGCAAGCTACTGTTCCAACACGAGCTGTGCGATCCTGGGCAAGCCACGTGCGCTCCTGGGTCTCCAGGGGACGAGACACCCGCCCACGGCACTGAACGTGCATGAAGGGCCCGGAACTCGCTAGCGGTTCCACGAGCGGCACATCTGTCGCGTCGTCCTATGCCTCCTCCTCCTGGCGGGGGGCGGGGGGCAGGATCCCCAGTGGAGACAACTAACCTGCTTCAGGCAAGAGCTGCCGCCAAGATTCTGCAACCGTGTTCTGGCCTTTCCTCCCCCCCGGTTCAGGCTTCTCAGCGAGACAAACAGAACGAGAGCCGAGTCTCAGGATGGGTTTTGGACTCCGTGAAAGGGTCAGCGCTACAGCAAGGACAGAAGACCCGGGCCCGCAGCCCGGCTCGGCTACAAATAGGCCACAGAACCGTGGCCAAGCCTTTCCCCTTCTCTGGGCCTCAGTTTCCACGTTTACAGAATGAGAGAGTTAGGAGCCCGATAGCCTCTCTTCGCTGACACTCTGGACCTCTGGGCTCCACACAAAATGGAGAAGAGCTCATTCCTTGGAGGTGACAGACGTAAGCCCCTGGTCCCCGCCCCGGGGCTCCCTGGCGGTGTCGACGGTGACCTCCATCAACAGGGACCCCCAGACACATACGAGCGTATGGAAAACGCTCCTCTGTCACCGCACGGGGGCGGTGGGGGGGCACCAGGCCGTGGCAGGTGCCAAACAGCACAGGACCCCAACCAAGCGCGATAAAACCAAGGCACGGGAGGCATGCTGGGTAGGATCGCCTGCTGAAACTTTATTAAAATCCCGGAGGTGGGGGGGTAGGAAAGCAACAAGAGGGCAGCCCCCCGGGGGCCCAAAGCAAGCGCTCAGAGCTCTGCGGACACAAAGATGAAAAGCTTGGCCACAAAGGAGCTGACGGTGCCATGGCGATAGAGGTCCATCTTGACGGTCAGAAGCAAGTCCCGGGGCTCAGGGACGGGCTTGGTGAGGGCCACCACGCCGCTGTGGTGGCTCACCTTCCGGGTGGTGAAAAAGCCCTCCTCGTTGCCGCTGGTGATAGCCAGCTGCATGCTGTCCCCGGGGACGGCACTGGAGGGGCCCATGCGGAAGACCACCGCGGGCACTTGGATGTTGGTGGGGAAAGAGAGGTGGTAGTGGGTTATTCTCAGAGGCAGCTTGGGGCACTCCTGATTCTCATGGCAAGGCAAGCGCTCGCAGCGGCTGCAAGAAAAGTGGACAGAGAGACAAGGAGAGGGTTAGAGCAACTCCGCAGGCGGACGGACAACAGAGCGCGGGGGAAAGCGGGGCTCAGCTACCCTCTGGCGGCTCAGCTCACGGGAGGAGCGCCCCTCACTCACCTGCGGGGGGCGCCGTGGACCTCCGGGCCGCTGACTCGGGCATAGCCTCTTCCAACACCCTCGGGGTGCTGGGTGGCCGGGGCCTAGGGCTGTGCCGGGACTGGGTGTGTGTCCCCTCTGACTGGCCCCCCTCCCCCCGCCGGGCCACACTCACCAGGCGCGCCCTGCCCTCTGAGTGTCATCTGGGAGCCC
>NC_043709.1:3732489-3760734 GCF_006229205.1 Suricata suricatta
AGAAGGCTGAGGCCCAGAGAGAGAGAAGGGGTGGGGGGGAAGGAGCCCACGCCTTAAATCTTCCCTATCAAGATTCCTTAGAGGTTAACCACAGAATGCTTCCTACTGGGTCCTTCCTGATCCAGCTCTTTCAAATTTTATAAATTGCTTTCTGAAGGTCAGATAATAAATTCTTTAAGCGGATTTTGGAGGAGGAGGAAAAGAAGTGATAAAATTAGAAACCTCCAGCCGGAGGAGTTGGCGGTGCTGAGACGGGCCACCCCTTGCTTGGAGCTCCGGCCCGCACCCTGCCTGTGTCGCTGAGCTCACACTGAGCCACCAGCCCCCGTGGTCCTGCAGTAACTCCCCGCTCTAGGAGGGGACACCCAGGACAAGACCCTCCAAGCGGCCCCTCACCTTGGGGGTCCAGCCTCGGCCCCCGTCCCTACGGGCTGGTGATTCCCCACAGGGACCAACAAAGGAGAAAACTGTAACCGGATGGAGTTCTGTGTGCGGCAGAGACGGCCCCAGCCCCACAGGCACCCGTGTCTCGGCTCCCGTCTGAGGGCCGGGGGCTCCCCCAGCCATACGGGTGGTGAGCCGCACAGGAGGAATCGCAGAGTGACTGCAAGGAACCACTGTGGCCCAAGGAAGAGAAATGGGGTGCCAGTGAGCACCGTCCTCACCGCCACTTCTGTCCAAGCGCCAACCACCCTGGCACCGGGCTGCCTGGGGCTCATCACCGCTAATCCTTGCTAATCCCCAAGGCCTTGCCAAGAAGGTGCTGCAGACACAGAAGGGCCCCTGGGTGGCCGAGAGAGTGGCCTGAGGCTGCAGCTCCAAGGAACAGAGGGCGGGTCTGGAAGTCTGGAATCCCAGCCCTGGTTCTTTCCCCTTCCCACACAGCCCCCACCTCAGGCCCTGCCCTGGACGCCCTTATAAAAACTGGCAGTATAGTAGGTCTTTGGGGTGCCTCCCCGCCCCCATGGGGGCTGAACCCAGCGTGAGCTCTGCGGAGGGGACTTGGGAACCCAGCGGGGTGGCATCGCCACCCACCTCCCAGCTGAGGGTGCAGAGGCCCCAAGGAGCCCCAGCACCCTGGAGTGGAGTGAGCTGCAAGGTGGACCCAAGGGAGCCTAACTCCCAGCTGGCATCTTTCCGGAATGCCACAGCCTTCAGCAAAGCTTGAGAACTCAGTCACAGAGGGCTTGGCCTGGCCCTCCTCCCTTTGGGCCTCTGCCCTTGCCCCCACCTCCCAGGACCCCCCAGCTTCCTCCCCCTCTGCGCCCGCCACTGGGTGGCGCTGGTGAGCAGAATGTGCTTTAATCTGGGCCATCTTCCCTGGAGGGGCAGCTTGGAGCCACGCTTGTATTGTGGGTGGGGCCCTGCTTCCCATCCTTACCCACGGAAAATGACAAGCCCCCTCTGTGTCAGCCCCCGGGACATGCTGATGAATCCATGGGATGAGACAGACAGGGTCCTCGGGCATCAACCCCCCCAGTGAGTAGGATGCCCACCCAGGTTCCCCACCAGCATCCCTTTCCTGGCTGGAAGCCCAGCCCTACTCCAGTCCTGCCTGCCAGCCCCTCCCTCTTTGCAGGACTCAGTTTCCCCCTCCCCATTCATTTCACCAACGTGTATTCCAGGCACCCCCATCCAAGCCACGTGGGGCTTGCCACACTCTGTGGCCAGCGCTGCTCTGGGATGTGCTCGGATGCCTGGCTGGCTCAGTCGGTCAAGTGGAATGTGCTCTTAGCAGGAGCAGTGCGGGGATGGGGGCTCTTGTCTGCCCGGGCACCTGCACCCGCCATGCCCACGGTCCCCAAACAAATAAGCGACTTTCTCCAACACCAACATGGGGCAAAGGCTTCCATGGCAAGTGCCAACACGTGGGGGGGAGCTGGGTCTGCCGACTGCATCCACAACCTCAGCTCCTGGCGCCCACCTGTCCACCCTCAGGCTTGGGAAGCGTCCACACCCCCACAGGGCAGCCGCCTCCGGGTTGCGTTTCATGACTGCCTGTATCAGAAGTCCATGCCCAGAGCCAGCCAGCCTTCCAGAGTCCCCAAGCCCAGACACAAAGAACCAGGGAAGTGGGAAGTTAATATGACAAACGACAGCCCAGCCTCAAACTGGGGACATGGAACTTTCTTAGGGGTCCGAGGAATGCCCTCGCTGCCCGCCCGGGCTCTGTGTCCCCCACGAGGTCCTGGGAAGGCTGCACGTGAGCAAACCCAGTTCCAGAATGCCCCTTCCCTACCCAGGACACAGCAGGGACGCGAGCTACCGGGTCTCTGGGCAAACGACCACACACATAATGGAACGGAACGGAGCAAGCCTGCGGAGGTGGTGAGGCGGGAGGGTGAGTGTCCGGAAAGAGCCCAAAGCGCCCCTGGGGGGCGATGGATGTCTGAGTGTCCCCGGTTCAGGCATTCAGCAAGCCGGGGGCCAGGCCAGAACCGCAAGCCGGGGCGGCCGCCCTTCTGGCTGAGCAAGTGGACACGGAGCTGATGCACCAGCCAACGAGGCCCTGACCCTCCAGTGGAAGGAACAGACTCAAGGTCAAAAGGCCGGCTTGCGGTCAGCCTAGTTAGGTCCTGGCTTTGAGCATCTCTGGGGCTGGAGGGAGGGGTCATGCACCCGTGCTCCCGAATCTGGCCCTACTAGAGAGTTCTTCCTAAAATCGGCGACAAAATGAAACTCGCTGAATAAAATTCAGGGCAGGGCGGTGTGCAGGGAGATAGGTGGTCCTCGCTCTGCCTTGAGGAAGGGGGTTTCTGGATGCCCCAGGCAGACATCCCAGCGGCCTGGGAAGGAGGGAGTTTAACAATAACACAGGAACATACAGCTGCAAGTTTGGGGCCTAGAAACTTCCGTGCCGTTCCCACGCAGCCACCAGGCGGAATGGACTCCGGCTTTCCGGAGGGGGGCCGCCGCACGGCGACGCGCCAGCCATCACATCGGCTCACCCAGAAGCGTCACTACCTTCCTCTGGGTCAGAGGCCGTTCTGACCCCTGCATCTCTCCGGTAATGAGGCTGAGGCCCAGCGGCCTGCCCGGCGCCCAGGGTCTCGTGCCTGGGGTCTCTGTCTGGCTCCTCGCAAGGCTCCCCAAGGCCAGGCCTGCCCCCCTCAAGTCACTGCTTCAGGCTCTCTGCAGCCACTCTGCTGGAGTTCAAGGGCTCGAGAACCAGGATCCTCAAGTTTCCCGGGACCCGCCCACCCAGGCCGGGAGCCAGGCCCCGGGGAAGGCGACGCAGACGGACAACGGCGGGGCCCGACGGACTTACGTGTCGGCGGAGCGGCGGTAGTTCTTGGGACACTCGAAGGCCAGGCAGCGGAAGCCGCCCTGGATGTTGAAGCAGGTCTCGTTGACGGAGCAGTTGTGGATGCCGGTCACACACTCATCGATGTCTGCGAGAGAGCCCAAGGCAGCCCGCTGAAGGCAGAGGCCGCCCGAGCCGACCCACCCACAGCCAGGGGAGCTGGCGCCTCCCCCCCGGGCAGGGTTGAGGGTGGGGAGGGCACAGCCTTGCCCTCCGCCGGCTGCTCTCTGCAGCAGTGCCTCGCCAGCCTTTTGACGCGTAGGCTGATTGGCATTTATGGGGCTCTTGCTTATCACTCACAGTCCCCGGGAAGAGCTTCAAAGCGCTCTGTCCGTCCTCCCAACGGTTCACTGGGCAAGAACCGTCACTACCCTCAGTGCAGGCGGAGCTCACAGGGGCTCCGGGACTTGCCTAAGGTCACACGTTTTGTGTGCGGTAGACTTGAGCTTGGAACCCACCCAGGCCGGAGCCAAGGTTCTGATTCACCGGATGCCCTCACCTCACAGGGACTCAGGACGTGCCAGCAGGAAATGGCAGAAGCCAGTGGCTGCGTGTGACAGGTGAGGAAAGCAAGGCTTAAAGGAATTCTACGTTGTGCCCAGGGCCCGGGGTCAGCCCAGGGAGCAGCTCTCTGGAGCAGAATGGTGGGGTCCGGGGGACACCCCCAAGCCTGAGAGGCATCTGGGAGGAGGTGCCAAATGCCTGATCTTGGCGGTGAGAACAACACTCCTAACCTCAGAGCCCGAAGCTCAGGAATGTGTTTTCGCTGTCCCTGGCACGACCCCAGGCTGCGGTGAGGGAGGTGCGCCAGGACCAAGGCAGAGTCATCTGCTCCGCCAGAAAGGCGAAAACAAAGTGGCTTCCACCCAGGGCTGCGGACGAGCTGAGTGGGTTCCCGGCCCCCGACCCCCCTCCCCCGGAAAGGCCACCGCTCCTGCCTGCCGTTGATCGAAGGCAGGCACCTTCCTCACGTCCAGAACTGACATGTGCAGACCCGGCCCTCTGAGCCTTTGGGTCGACAGTCCTGTGGAGGGGGCCTCAGGAGGAAGGGGCTAGACAGACCCGGCCTCTGTGATTCAGCTCCTGGGCCCGTTCCCGGATCCCTTCTGGGACTGTCCATTCACAAAGATATACTCAACACCCTCTCTTGGTCACCAAAGGGCTTAGTTACAGAGCTCATGGTGGCCTCCAGGGTGCTCTCGGATGGGGCAGTGGAGTGCCTGTGGTGCCGTCGGCCCCCCTCGTTTAGTGCATGCTGGAGCGGACCCCGGGCCCTGGCGCGACCCAGCCATCATGCTCACGAATACAGAGGCCTCGGGGCTGTCACACAGCAGAGCCCGGCCACCCTCCCCGGGGCAGTCACAGGCACCTTGGGACAGAGAGCTCCCCGACCTGCTCCCTGCTCTGCCCTCAACTCTTAGCAAGGGGCAGTTGAATCGGTGGCCGAAAGGCTGAGCAAGAAGCCCCCTGGTGTGGGATGGGGACTTCTGGGCACCGAGTTCCCACTTCCGAAAGGCTTTCAGGCCCTGTTCTGGTCCCCGAGGGAGGGTCAGAGCCCCTGGAAGACAGGCGTGCGGGGAGCAGGACACCAGGGTGCCAGCGGACCCCAGGACACACCTCGGATGCAGAGGCCTCTCCTCCCCCTCCCAGGTGTACCTCCTCGGCGGTGTGGCCCCCCCCCACCCCCGGCCTCAGCCTCCCAAACCCCAGGGCCCCGCCCACAGCCCGGCCGGCCCCAGGGGACTGCCCAACGCTCACCTTGGCAGTTGCGGCCGTTGGGGGCCAGCCTGTATCCGGACGAAGGGCAGCTGCACTGGAAGCTTCCGGGGACGTTGATGCAGCGATAGGAGCAGATGTGGCCCCCGGTGGGCAGGGCGCACTCGTCAATGTCTGTGACAGCAAAGCCTGCCCTCAGCATCCCGAGAGGACCCATTGGCGGGTCAGGATGGGGCCCGGGAGGGCAGCCCCAGGGGGGCATTGGGACACAGGAAGCCTCAAAGTGCTGGGGTGGCCTCCAAAACCATGACATCGGAGGGGAAGTGAGGCCCAGAGAGGGCAAGAGCTTAGCCTAGCGTCGCACAGCAAGTCCATGGTGTAGAGTTTGTGCAGGTTGGGGCCGTGTGGCGGGGAAAGGTCAAGGGCTTCAGAACTGCACCGCCAGCTGCAAGCACATCCTAGTGCTAAGGGTTACCCACGTGCTCATAAGAACCAGATCTTCCGTGGAAACGGTAATAATGGAGACAGTAGCTGCCCTTTAAGCACCTAAGGCGTGCCAGGCGCTGTACCAAGTGCTTCTGGGTCACCTTGAACCCTCTGACAGCCTGGCGGGTGTGGGGTCAGCCCTTGGACTGCAGGGGGTGGATGGGCCCCGGCCAGGGGGAGGCAGAGCTTCGAGTCAGGCGTGTGGGTGGCCCCTGAGCCCCCTCCTCACCCCGGGGACACACGCCCCCAGGCCCTGGCACCCTCGGTTCCTGCCACGTGGGCTCCAAGGTCCCCACACGATGTGGTGATCACCAGTCATGTGTTTCTTAAATACAAATCCGAGCAGTGGGTTTGCTACTTTCTAAATCTCGCCCTCAAGGACTTGGATTTGTATCCAAACGAGTCTCAGTTGCAGGGGGAAAAGCCACACCCCCCGCCAGCCTGAAAGGGCGTTGAGGAGAAAGGGACGGGGCACTCTCTCCTCCACTGGGCGGGACCCCCCTCACCTTCGCAGGTGACCCCGTCCACGTCACTGAGCTGGTAGCCCCGCCGGCAGTAACACTGGTAGGAGCCGTACACGTTGGCGCATTCCTGGCTGCACGGACTGCTGTTACACTCGTTAATGTCTGAAAGAGAGAGGGTCCCTGGAGGTCACCCACGTGCCCCTGGCCCCCAGAGGGGCTGCACACACAGCACCCCGTCACGTTAACACGTGTGGAGGGCCACAGTTCCCGGGCCTTTGTGCCGCCTGGGGTTGCCCCGAGGGGGGGCCCCCTTCCATCCCCCATGGCTGACGGATCTGGAATCTCTCTGCCTTGGCTCCGCCCAGTGGGTCCCCCCGAGGCTCCCAGGGTCAGTTCTAGTCCCCAGATGGAGACGTGATCACAGGCCTCCCCACTTCCGCTCCAAGACCACGGCCTCTGCAGACAGGGAGGCCCGAGCAAACGGTCGATACCTCGAACACCCCAGTGCTCAAAGCTCACCAGCGCACTCAGCGACCCTGGGCTCCTGTTCCCTTCACTGAGAGCACACATCTGGCCCGCCACTTGTTTTTGTAAATAAAGTTTTATTGGCACACAGCCATGCTCACTCATTTGCCCCAGTGTATGGCCACCTTTGCCCTGCAAAGAAGTGGGTACCTGCCGTACAGACTGTGGAGGCCGGATCTAAACTACTTACTATGCGGCTTTTAGGGGAAAAAAATGTTGCCAACCTCTGGCGTAGAAGTCCCTTCTCCCATTTATTTGCCGCTAATCCCTAGCAGGGCAGGCGGGGCTGGCAGCTGGAGTGTCCATCAGCCTCTCACCCCGTGTTTGGTCCCGGCGGCACCCCCGCGCCCCGCCTGGCCGTCACCCGTGCCTCGCGTGGCCAGCACCCACGCCCCAGCGCCCAGGGCGGTTTCTCATCAAATCCTGGAGGTTCCTTGAAGGCAGGGACCACATTCTTGCCACACACGCCTTATCGGGGCTGCTCTACAAACACTTATCAGAATGGCAGGGCCGAGGTGGCCAGGCCCCGGCTTTCTGTCCCCAGTCCTGCTGCTAACGTAGACGCGGGTATCTCCTTTCCAGTCATCTGGGAGGGACGAGGAGCAGCGTGAGGCGCGAATGCTCACAGCAGTGACACCGCGGTCCCCACAGCGGGCGCTGGGTCCACACAGGACACTGGGATACGCGGTCCACAGGCTTCATCCTCAGCGGGTCCTGCTACCCCCACTTTCACAGACAGGGACAAGGGGGCCTGGGAATGCTGGCCGTAACACGGTACGGCTGGGGTTTGAACCCAAGCTCTGGGGACCCCTGTGCGTCCGTGTTCTTCCTCGCCAGTACATGAGCATTGGGCCAGGTTCTTGGGGGGGCCCGAGGGCCCAGGATCCCGTCACACGTCCACCCTCCAGTCAGAGACCTGCGCTCACTGGGCGCATCGGGGCACATCTGACTTTTGTGATCGTCCTGCCCGATGTCCAGACGCTGCTCTGGGCTTGCCTGGCAACGGGAGGGGCCGCCGAGCGCTGTTAAGAGCTCTGGACTTTGCTGACCTCAGAACCTAGTTCCCAGAGGAGATCTGACGCCTCCTGGGTGCCTGCGGGGCGCCAGGCCCTGTGCTGAACGCACGTCACGCCGTCTCGGTCCAGCCCCGGAGGCTGGTGTGACCGGGGCACCGACAGACGCAGCACCAGCAACTCCCTCCAACCTCCGCAGGGCAGACTAAGGGCCCTGACCACACTGCGGCGTGGCTGCTACCCGCCCCACACGGGTGCCCAGGATGACGACCCCAGGCCCGCGAAGTACCTGCCTGAGAAAGCTCAGCGCAGCCAAAAGAAGATACTCGATCCTGACCTTTTTTTTTTTTTTAAGAAGTATTGACTTTAGAAAACTTGCAAATGTAAATCTTTTCTCTGTCCCTTTGAGATGCATCCCCCATAATTCAGGACATGGGGACCATGCCTCTGAAGTGTGATCACTGAGAAGGGTAGGTTCCCCCCCAGCCCCCCAGGAGCCAGTTAGCAGGTGCAGCCGGCCTCAACATGCTGACCCCCTCCCCCACGTAACATCCTGCAGTGCTTGTCTCTAGCGCACCCCAGCATTTAAAAAGCCTTCTGCCCTTTGGGGTACCTGGGGGACTCAGTCAGTTAGGCGTCCAACTTCAGCTCAGGTCACAGTCTCACGGTTTGTGGGTTCGGGCCCCACATCAGGCTCTGTGCCGACAGCTCAGAGCCTGGAGCTGCTTCAGATTCTGTGTCTCCCTCCCTCTCTGCTCCTCCCCTGCTCATGCTCTGTGTCTCCCTCTCAAAAATAAGTAAAACATTAAAAGAAAAATTTTAATAAAGAAAAACCAGTTTCCTCGAAAATCTGATCTACCAAGCCCCCCTCTCCTGGGAGGAAACTGAGGCAGGCGAGGCCAGCCACTCCCCAAGGTCACGTGCTTACAGGGTGGGTGGGACGCCTCCAAATCCCACACTCTTAGCCCCGTCCCACGTTCTCAAAGCAGCTTATCCATCCCCACGTGCACGGCCCTGGGCAGATGCCACCAAGCCCTCCGGGGCCCAGGAGGCCCAGTCATCTCTGCCAAGTCACCTTTTACAGTCCCCTACTGACGCCTCCCTTAATATGTGCTGGGGAAACAAGTCTGTCCCAGTGCACGGGGGCTGCGGGGGCAGCAGTGGCATGCCCCGGGGAGAAGGGACCGGAGCAGCCCGCCCGGGGCCCGGCCCGCTCACCTTCGCAGGACCGGCCGTCGGCGGAGAGCCGGAAGCCCACGGTGCAGCTGCAGAAGTAGGAGCCCGGCGTGTTCTCACACTTGTGGCCGCACAGGCGCCCGGGGTAGCGCCGGCACTCGTTGATGTCTGAAACGGAGCAGGTGGCCCCCTCAGTGCCGCCCGCCGCCTCGTCCCCCACCTCCCACGGCCTCTCCGCTCAGAGGACAGAGACAAAGCAACTCGTCCAATGAGTCCAACCCACGGCAGGGGAGCTGGGCTGCTCCCTGGGCAAGTCTGGGGCTCCCTCCGTGACATGCGCCTGGGGATGTCCCCACCCCAGGGCCCTGACCGAAGCTCCCTGGGATCTGACAAGGGGCCAGCGTCCCCGGAGCACCCAGGTCTGTGGATGGCGGGTGCTCTGCCGGTGGGGTCTGTCTCCCTTCCCGGCACCGAGGCCCCCATGCCGTCGGGCTAAGAGCGCAGCCCCGCAGCCCTGCAGCAGGGCGGTGACTCTGGGAAAGAATCGCTAATGCTTCCGAGCGTTTGCAGACTGGGCAGGAGTCTCATGGACCCTTGGAGTCTCGGGTCTGGCAGTGCACCTGTTCTGTGGGCGGGAGGCCGGCTCACACCCGGGAGTGCGGCACCGGGGCCGGGACTGCAGTGGGGGGGGAGGGGGTCTCTCAGCTCAGGGTCTTTCCTCGGGGCCTGCCGCACAAGGACTCTCTGAGGTGAGGTGCAGACTGCGGCCACCTGGCCAGGCCCCCCCCGCCCCTGTGCCGAGGCCTTCGGGGACACGCACGTACCCACGCACGTCCTGCTGATGCCATCGAAATAGTATCCAGCTTTGCACTCGCAGCGGAAACTTCCGGGGGAGTTGATGCACAGGTGCCCCGGCCCACACGGCTCAGAGGGTGCTGCACACTCATCCACATCTTGCAAAAGAGAAGAACACGTTGAAAAACGTTACGTGCAGGCTTTTCCCTGAGACGGTCAGAAAGGAAGGCGGGGGGCAGCAAACTAAAATGCACATGGACAAAGTATCATTCACTCTCCAATACGATGTCCCAGAGCACCTGCTACGTGCTGGCCCCGTGCTGGGGACACAGGGAACCCAGATGCCGCCCCTACCCCCGGGGCCTCCTGCCCTGGCTGGCGGCAATGACGCTGGCTGAGGCGGGAAGGGCCCAGTGACCCGGGGAGATTCCCAGGAAGTACTCTGGGAGCTGTAGAGAGCAAGGCTCTCTCTGGCCGGCAGGGGTCGGGGCCCAAAGGAACGTAGCAGCAGGCAGGCAGCGGCAATAACGGAAGAGCAAAATACCGCTGGGAAAGGGCAGGGCATCTTTAGGGAGCCACAAGACCTATTTCATCTGAATTATAAGGCTCGTGAAGGTGGGACCACCTCAGGGGGACTGGGTTGTAAGCAGGGGCACCTGTCCTGTCAACAACGGGGGCTGTGAGCAGGGAGGAACAAAAGAGCTTTCAGCTCAGGATTCCCGGACAGACTGAAAGGGGTAGAACTGGGGGCAGTGGCAGGCTGGCATGCTACTGCAATGGTCCAGGCAATAGAGGATAAAGGTCTGTGCTTGGAGGTGAGCACGGAGATGGATGGACAGGGGCACCTGGGGGGCTCCTCCTCCCCTTCCAGAGAAGGGAGGGATGTGCTCGGGGCAGAGAGAAAAGTGGCTTTCAGATGGGTTCTCTTTTTCTTTCTTTTTTTTTTTTAATTTTTTTAAATTAAATTTAATTTAATTTATCTATTTATTTTTGGGGGGTTGTCTTTTTCAATACCAACCGACACAGCGGGTTCCCTCCTCATTGAGATGGTAGCCACGGCCACAGTTGGGCACGTTCTTCTGGCATGTGTAGGAGCCCTCCGTGTTGATGCACGTCTGCCCAAGAGGGCATGGGGCACTGATACTTAAACATTCATTGATATCTACAGCAGAAAAGACAGAGACAACGGGGTTAAACACGGAGAGCTCCCAAACACCCAACAACCAGATCTCCAAAACACGCCCACCTCCCTCCTGACCGCAACACTGCAAACGGAAGTACCAGGAGGCCCTCGCCCTGGACCACGCAGGAGCCTCCCCGCTGGCTCCCAGCTTTCACCGGCACACGCCACCTGACATTCCACCTCCGCGGCGTCTCCTTGCCCCGAAGCTTCAAGCCCTCCATCCTGCCCTGCCTGCCTGGCTCCCAGGTCTGCCCGCGGTCACGTGGCTCTGTCCCTTCCGAATCCCAGAGCACTCACAGTCCCCACCATGGGGCTGGCAGCTCGGGCGCCATCTAGAACTCCCTCGTCCACCCCGGGTGCACGGTTAAGTGCCCTCGGTGCCGGCTCTCTTGCCCCTGCGAAGCTCTGGGCTCCTCAGACAAAGGAGCTGGCCCTGCCTGGCTCAGGCCTCGCCCTGGACAGCGGTTCCCACAGCCAGGCTTGAGCCCTCACAACACACTGATGGCTCCCAGACAGACTGCCACCTCGGTGCCTTTATTCACACGGTCCCTGCCTGGGAAGTCACCTCCCCTGTCTGCCTGGGAAGCCCTCTCACAGCTTGAGTGCCACCGCCTCCTGCCCGCCCCCCGTCTGAGCCTGAGCTCAGTTCACGGCACCGCGTCTCCCTGCCTGACTGCACGGCCCGCACGGGGCCTTCACCTCTGCGGACACACGCCTGGCGAGCGCAAAGCAGGAATCGGACAAGGATAACCGTCCGCTTCTCCAGCTCGATCGGCGCAAGCCACGGAGGCCAGAGTTCTTACGCGGGGGAGGCTTCTACGGGGACCTGGGTTTCTAAGAACCCTTTTGTTCGGATACGGACGAAGCACCCAGGGCACAGAGAGGGGAATGACGGTAGAAGACCCCCGAGCCAAAGTCAAAAAGAGGGATCAGCGTACCTCTCCCCTCCCGGCCACGCCCCCCGCTCCTCGGACAGTCAGCAACCAGGACGGTCCGGGGAGGACCTGGGAGCCAGTTTCTGAACTCACTAAGTCGAGAAAACTCCTTGTGAGGCAAAGCGGGTTTGCAAGGCCTCTTGCCCTCAGATGGCGACTGATGTCTACCCCGCACTCAATTCTTTTTGCTGGAGCACCGACCCCCGAGGCCTCCTGCTGACTGGTATCAGGAGTGACTTGTCCCCTTATCCTAAAATATGCCGACTGCACCTTGTGAAGGAACTTATTGTAGAAATTCCTTCTTTTGTGATTATGGGAGCAAATATTACATTTCCTGAAAACCTGTTTTTCGTCCCCTCAAGAAAACAGGCTATTGACCCCTGCTCACGAAGAACTAACTTTTGCCTTTGCTGCCTTGTATTTGATGCTGAAGATCCCTTCCTTCCCCATGTGATAAGCATCTAGTCACCTCCACCAATCACTAGGGATAAAGATTATGCATCAGTCTTCTGACAATCTATGTTCCGGGGAAATTTTTACATACCAAAGAAATTGTCCTCAGAAATCATTGTCTAAGACAAACGCCACTTCTGTGCTGGCCCCATACATTTTTTCCCCATAAATAAAGCTGGCTCTCAGGTCAGTGCAGAGATGCCTGCCTGGTGATCAGAAAGAAACGTGCGGCTCTCTCACTCCCTTTCGCCGACACCGTCCGTCCTGCAGGGAACCCTGGACCTGCTGCAGCCGGAATCTGGCAGCAGGACCGGGTCCTCCCCTGGAGGCGGCCTTCACACAGCCTGTGGCACTTGACCATTTGCAACAGCTCTTAGGGTCACACTGCTCTCAATTGCCACAGCCAGCCTGCAAGTCAGGCAGGGCCAGGATTAGTATCCGTATTTGATAACCAGGAAACTCCCCGAGCCCGAGGCTGGGGTTAGGGCCCGCCCCACTCAGCTCCAGAACCAGGCTGTCCTGCCTCACAGCCCTAAAACCGGAGGTTGACAAGCTACAGTCAGCCAGCCAAATCCAGCTCACCGCCTGTTTTTGTCAATAAAGTTTTATTGGAACACAGCTGTGGACATTCTTTCACGTCTTATCTAGGGCCATTTTCCCGAGCTTCGCGTTTCCACATGAAGTTGGTACTTACTACCTGACCCTTCACAGAAAGAAATCTGTCCTCTGCCCTGAATCAGGAATAAATGCAGCATTTAGCAACGATATGGCTGCCTTCCCTAGAAGCCTTGTGTTCCCAAACTGTGTTCCAAGGAACACGAGTCCCCCTTGAGGCACGGTGTGCTCCGGGGGTGGGGGAGTCCCCCACCTGTGAGCACCACAAGGTAAGCAAGGACCAGGCAATCAGTGCATGAAGGCATGAACGGGACCCTGGACAAACCACAAACCAACCATCAGAAGCGGCCCAGGCAGTGTGGAAACACACCACACAGTATGTCTCTTACGGGCTCACAGGCAGAGCCCGGACCACCCCCGCTGAGAGCACCTCGCTCACTTCAACCCAAGGACAACGGAAGCCTTGGCTGCCCTGGCGGAACAGCTGTGAGCACCCCAGGAGGGAGTGGGCCAGGGCGTGGGGGGCGCCTGGGGGGCCCCGTCGGTAAAGCGCCCGACTCTTGACTTCGGCTCAGGCCATGAGTTTGAGCCCCAAACTGGGCTCCGTGCTGACAGCGTGGAGCCTGCTTGGGATTCTCCTTCTCTCTCTCTCTCTCTCTCTCGGCCCCTCCCTCCTCTGCTTGCTTTCTCCCTCTTCCACTATCTTTCTCTCTCTGCTCCTGTCGCCCCTGCACTAAATAAACTAAAAAATATTACATGAATATTATGTTATATTAAATTTTATAAAATTTTAAGGGAGGAGTCCTAAGTTTGGTTGCAAGGACGGGGGCACAGGAAAGGGGCGCCTGCCCGAGCCTCAGCTGAACGACTCGTGGTTGGTTTGCAAATCCTCCAAGTAAACAGGGACCAGGGGGTGGGCCTCCTTTGGGCTTTGCTCTGCTCACCTGCTCTCCCTGCATCTGCCCCCGCCCCCACACAGTCCACACCCTGTGGCGGGGACGATGGGGCTAAGTGAGACCCGCAAATGTCTCTCCTTTGTGGAAGTCAGGGCTGACTCTATCACGAGTCAGGGTTTCCCCCGCAAGCAGATGCAAGCGCCCTGCAAGTCTGGGCAGGCCCCTTCCCGCTGCTGGGAGAGCAGAGGGCCTCCTGCTGGCTCACCGGCCCCCTGCGCTGGGTGACCACAGCCAGCCCGGCTGGCAGGAGGCTGGCGGGGGGCCAACCCCAGCCAAGCTGAGGCCCCCACAGCTCCAACGCCTCCCCACGCTCCCCACACAGGATGACAGGGGAGCTTTAAGAGAAGAAGTCTGGGGAACAGTTCCAAGGAGGCCCCTGTCCCAAGGGGTCACTGTTCTGTTTCTCTTTAACTCCCCCAGGGTGGTTTAAAAAACAAGGGGGGGTGGAAGGAGAGCTTTCAGTCCAAACTACCATTTCAAATCAAAGATCAATACAGATTTATCTGAGAGAGGGGAGCCAAACCTGAGAGCAGCCAGCTCCCGGAGGGGCCCTGTGAGGGGGGTGGGGAGGGGGGTGTTCCTGTCCCCAAAGGCAGGACCCAGAAGCTTCTGCTGGGCAGAGACCAAGGCCAGGCAGGCAGGTCTGGACGCAAATGCCGACAGCAAACAGTGGCTGAGCCAAGTGGTTAGCCTGGGGGACTCCGGGAGAAGGGGGGGTCACCTTCCGTTTGCAGCACAGGTAACTCGACCCTCAGCTCCCTGCCTCTCCCTTCCCACACGGCTTCTCCAGCCTGAGTCTCACCAAGCCTGCGTTCACTAAGTTCACTCGGGATTTCCTCTAATTCCATATCGGTCTTGCTGATGCCAGGCAATAAGCAGACTTGTTTCGAGGTGAAATATATGTGACATAAGATTTGCCATCTTCACTATGTTTCAGCCTACAGACAAGTGGCGTTCAAGACGTGCACGCTGCCGACCAGCCACACAACTGTCCCAGCTGAGGGGTACACACTAACTCCCCACTTTCCCTGCCCCTGGCGCCCCCCGTTCTCCTCTCTGCCTCTGTGAAATTGACTATTGACACAAAAAGTAATTTCTAAAACATTTTAATCTACCAGGCACTTTGCAATCATCTTGTTCGATCCCCGCCTGGAGCCCTAAGCCAGATAACGACTCTTCCCATTTTACAGAGGAGCAAGTTCAGACTCAGAGGAAGGAGGCAAATCACTTTACACCATCCTGTTCTGAAGCAGGTGTCTCGGCCTCCAAAACTGAAGCTAAGCCTGGGCGGGGCTGGGGGGGAGCTCCGGGGCCAAACCCCGCCTGCACCTGCTTTTGTCAATAAAGTTTTAGGGGGACACAGCACCGCACATTCCTTCACATATCTGCGGATGCTTTCCAGCTTTGTCAACAGAGCCGAGTTTCGGCAACAGACCGTGTGGCTCACATCTTTGCTTCCCGGCCCTGCTTAGGATCTGCCTGCCGACCTCGCTCGGCAGCCCCCACTCCGCGTTCTAGAGACGCGGCCCGCCACGTGGGTGCTGGGCGGCCCTGGCGGCAGTGTCTTACCAATACAGTTGCCTAGAGCATCTTGTATAAAACCACTCTTGCACTGAAGCTTGGGTCTGCAGCGGAAGGATCCCAGAGTATTCTGACAGATAAAATCGGGGAGGCAGTTATGAATACCACTCTCACACTCGTCAATATCTGGTACATCATAAAAAAAGGAAATTGTTAGCAAGAGTCCTGCCAGAAACATCTTACAACATTCAAAAAATCACAAGAAAGTTCTTTTTTAACACTCATTACTCAGACTACAACCCCAAACATTCTGATCGAGAAGTCCCATTAAAAAAAAAAAAGTTCCTCACTAGCCAAATAGTGCTCACAGCGCTCAAGACCGAAGGTTCTTTTTGTTCCCCGGGGCTCTTAGGAGGCAAACTTTCTGTTACATACTAAATAACCCAGGCACTTTCCTGGCAGTATGTGGGGTTCTTTTTTCTTTCTTTTTTTTACGCTAGGCTAAGTACATGTTTGGTTTAGATCACAAAGCAATGATCTTAGGGGCAATAAACACTGTTCCTATAAACTTATTCATTCTGAAGTCATCACAAGATTCCCGATATGAGCAATGGTGATTGTCACAATCGGACACGTCGGTTGCCCTTCCTCTGAAGTTCACGGCTGTCAAATGTTCAAAAGCGCACGCTCAGCCAGCTGGGCCCCTGGGCTCTTGGTCCGACCGCCCAGCGAGGCTGCAAGGGCGGAGGGACTGGAGCTTTGCCCAGAGGCCCTGAGACACCGGGAGGGCGTGCCAGGCTCTGGACTCGCCCTCGGAACTCAACCAGGAGTTCTGCACACGTGGGTTTGTTCGTCCCAAAGGGCTGCAAACCCTCAGCAGAAAACTATGTTCTCATCGAGCCTCATCAAAAAGCCTTATCTGCCAAATAACATCTAGGGCTTGGCGGGAAAAGGCCAGCAGCCAGAAATGTCATGTTTTTAGGCAGCGGAAGAGAATACGCTTTGAACTTCAAGGAAGCCTGGAATCAGATGGAAGGCAGCTGTGGTACGGATTTTTTTTTTTTTTTTTTGAGAAAGCACATGTGAGCACCTGAAATTCACTTCTGGTCCTGAAACTTTGAAACGATCATGCTCTGAGCCTTGTCCGTCCAACCTCAACCATTGTCACAGACAAGAAGGTAAATCTTTACTGACGACAGAGCGGCGGGTACCCGGGCAGCCGCGGGGTGGGGGGTGCACCCCCTCCCCGCCGGAGCCCAGGGCTGCCTTCACTACCCCATCCCACCTGGTCCCAGGAGCTGAGGTGCGGGGACTCGAGCACGTTTTACCTTTGCAGTCATTGTCCTCCGTGAGCTCATAGCCAGTCCCACAGCTGCTGTCTCTTTGGCAGCGGAAAGAGCCCACTGTGTTGACGCAGGATTCTCCGAGCCGGCAACTGTGGCTTCCGGTGATGCACTCATTGATGTCTGGGGGAGACGGAGGCAGCGCGGGAGTAACCAGCAAGAACACGGGAGCCAGGCGCGTTCCCAAAAGGAATGTACCGGAAGGCACCGCGGAGCGGGTCCCAGCATCCCTCCAGTCCCCCCCGAAGGGGTCCCGGGCTCTCGCCACCCAATCAAAAGCAATGGCTTCTTTCCCCAGCTAAGTTGCAGAGCGACTGCTCATTTTTTTAAATATTTTATTTATTTTTGAGAGAGAGAGAGAGAGAGAGAGAGAGAAAATGAGCAGGAGCAGGTCAGAGATGGGGGGAGGACAGAGGATCCAAAGAGGACTCTGTGCTGACAGCAGCGAGCCCAACACGGGCTCGAACTCACGAACTGGGAAATCATGACCTGAGCTGAAGTCAGACGCTTAGCGGACTGAGCCACCCAGGTGCCCCCTACAAATTTTTAATGTTTATTTATTTTTGAGAGAGAGAGACACAGACAGAGCACAAGCAGGGGAGGGGCAGAGAGAGAAGGAGACACAGAACCCGAAGCAGGCTCCAGGCTCTGAGCTGTCAGCACAGAGCCCAGTGTGGGGCTCGAACCCACGGACTGTGAGATCATGACCCGATCTGACCCAGCCACCTCTACCGCTCATTTGGAGAACCCACCAAGCGGTGCCAGGCCCCAAACTGGAGGCACAGGATCCTTAAGGTCCCTCTAAGAGGCTGCCACTGTCCTCCATCTCCCCCCCCTCACAGAGGCGGGGAGAGAGGGCTGAGGGACGGATGGGCCCAGGGCCACTCACAGATCCCGGGTTCAGAGCCAGGTCAGACCCCAAAGCCAACCCTCCTTCCCAGCGCAGTGCGCACACGCCCCCGGAGGAGGGCCGTGGCCGGGGGCCCTAGGCTCCCCCTGCCCACGGAGGGGGCCCCCCAAGTGCGAGCAGAGCGTCCAGCAGAGCCCCCCGGGCACGGCGACGGTTACCTTCGCAGGAGACGCCGTCGGGCAGCAGCCGGTAGCCCACGAAGCAGGAGCAGGCGACGCCCTCACCCGTGTCCCGGCACTGCTGTTTGCAGGGGCCGCCACCTGGGGTCACAGCACACGGCGCACACGTGAGCCGGGCGCCCAGCACGCACCACAACCGTCCCCCGGTTTCCAGTCCTGCGTGGACCAGGCCAGGACCCAACACCCTTGGGGGGCAGCGGAGACAACACACGACAGACAGGCTCCCTGGGTCAGAGCCCGCCCTCTCCGGCACCGCACCCCTCCCTTCCCAAGGGAGACCCCCGGGATCTGGCCCCTGGGCCACCGAGGGACTGCAAGGGAGCAAGGGAGGCTGGGGTCCCCGCAGAGGCCCCGCCTGTCCCCCATGGCTCACATCCTGCACGGCCCTGGGGCCTCCCCTCCAGCCACGCTTCCTGCAGGCCGGCTGCCTGGTGCTCAAAGAGCAAGGCTCACGGGGACAGACCTCCACCAGCTGCTGAGCGTCCGATCCAAGTTCTGACCGCTAGCCAGGCCCTGCAGGCCCCCTGCCCACCTCTCTGGCCTCCGCCTCTAGTCCGGGCCACCCGCCCCCACGCCGTGCGGGTCTGCGTCCCCCCCCCCACCGTGTCCTGTCCGGTGTTACTTCCTTGGCTGACCTACCCTTGCCCATTGCAAAGCAGCCACTCCCTCTCCCAGGAAGGCCTCCCACACCCCTCCAGGGAGCTTTCTGGGCTCTCTGCCCTCCTCAGGCCCCCTCCCACCCGACCTCGGGTCACCTGTCACTTGTGAGGACCCTGGCTCCCAATTAACGCTCCACCCCCAGGGCAAGCTTCCTAACGAAGCTCTGAGCAGACGTGCCGTCTAGATGTGCGGGAATGTTCCACGCAGGAGAAATAAAGTTTTCTCGTGGGAAAAACAAACCTGCCAGGCCCTAGTCACGTTAATTTGCAAACGTCTCCCTTGCTCAGCTGGGGCTCAGGGGCTTCGGGCACCGGGCAAGGGACAGTCGGCCCCTGGGGTTCACCCCACCCAGAGCCCATGCTCAGCGGGTGTGCTCGGAGCGTTTAACACCCGCATCCCACACGGCCCCTTCCTGTAGGCCTGCCCCCCCCCAGCCAGCAGGACCCCGCCCGCAGGGAAGGAGGAGGGGCCCACCCTGTCCCCCCCCCCCCAGCCACCAGGCCCCAGCCCACAGGGAAGGGGGAGGGGCCCACCCTCCCCTCCCCTCAGCCCCCAGGGAATGGGGAGGGGCCCAGGAGTGCAAGGAGCCCAGGAGGTCAGACCCCGGAGACCAGCACGCACTCCCCCTCGGGCTGGAGGCCGCAGGTCCTCACCTCTGCAGCGGTCGTTCAGATAGGGGTCCTCCTGCTCCTCGATCTCAGAGATCTTGCCTGGGAGAAAGAGAGGCAGCTGGGCCACTTCTCCGCACACAGCGGCCCGTCTGCTCTCAGCCAGGCTGTCTCAGCAGCTCAGCATTTCCCCGAGCACTCAGGCCTCCAAGTTACTGGTCTGTGTCAGCGAAGGCAGTCTCAGCCCCCACCCTGTGCCCCAGGGCAAGGCCTCCCGTTATGGGGTGAACAGTGCCCCCCCCCACCAGGAGGGGCCGCAGCCCTAACCCCCGGGGCCTGAGAAGGTGACCTTACTGCGGAGGAGAGTCTGCAGACAACTGAGTCAAGGTGGATTAGGGCGGTCTGTCCTTATAAAAAGCGGAAACTGGACATGGAGACAGACACGCACCGAGGAAAAATGACGTGAAGACACAGGAGGAGACGGCCATGCACGCACCGGCCAAGGGGCACTGAGGCCGCCAGGAGAGAGGCCTGGCCCCGAAGCCTCGGCAGGAAGGAGCCGTCCGCCTACACGCCTCTCTGGGGCAACTGGGAGACAGGACTTTTCTGTCGTCTAAGCTCCCCACCGACCGTCTGTGGCGGCCCTGGGAAATGACGGTCTTTCCACAGCCTGCCTTGGGCTCGGTTTACCCATCGGTCATGAGTGTCACTCACCGGGTTCACTGAGTGAGACCAGCACCTGTGCTGGGGGCTGAGCACTGGGCAGAGACAAGGCCCCGACACCTCGTGGAAAACTCAACACGGCCACGGGAGACGGCGGGTGCCCTGATTTAATCTAATGGGGCGGTTTCCACTGCCAGTTCTGGGGTAAGGGAAGAATGGATTGGTCCTTTCAGCTTGCGTCCAGCCAAGGGCAGGGAGGGTCCCTAAAAAATCCTCGAAAACCAGGCCTCCGAAGTCAAGGACCCTCCAACAAGACAGGGTGACGGGGAACCCAATCACAAGTCAAGGGCATTGTTACAGTGCCGGGGGGGGGGGGCGGGGGGAGCATAAATCCAAGAGCGTCCACAGCACAATCGCACCCATGTGAGGGATGATGAGGTTTTTGGGGTGATAGTGGGATTTGTGGGGTCCGGAGCCAACGACCAAGAAAGAATCTTTGAAGATGTCTTTGGTGACAGAGGTGGTTTTATTGAAGCCTGGAGCAGGACCCGTGGGCGGGAAGAGCCGCCAGGACCCTGAGGAGAGACGGGGTCGTGTACTATGGAGCTGGGGGAGGGGAAGTTTCCAGGGCGCCTCTCATACGCTCAGGACTCCCAGGATCCCAGAGGCCTGGCTGTGGTCAAGCTCAGGGTGTCTTTCCCTCTAGCAAAGCATTAGCATGAAGACAGCAGCGAGTTCCCGGAGAAACATCTGACTCCGCCAGCCTCAAGGATTTGCCTGCCAATGGGCTGCGGGTTCTGAGGAAACGGAGTTCTATCGGTCATTTCCTCCTGGCTCTGTTTCCCAAATCACAAGACACCAAAAGAGACACAGGAAAAAGGAGGAAAGGAAATAGGACCTCAAGGAGACAGAATTTCTCTCTGCGTCAATGTCTTCGTCCCTCTGCGTTCTGGATCTTCTAAACTGGCCACAGTGAGTGCGTAATACATGCACGCCAGAAAAATAAACCTCGTCACCCAGAGACGGCTTAGCAGTTCCGCTAGGAAATCCAATGCAGCAGAACTCACCTACGCTAACTGGGCACAAGGCGGTCTTTTCTCGGGACTGTTAACGCACGGTAAGGGCCCCTAAAGAAACTTTTCCCTCCGCAGGAATTGAGAAAAAGACCTTTCGAGTGTGAAATCATCTCTTCTAGGTGAGGGGGCTGGGGACCTCTGTAATCTGGGGACTCTCTGCTCGCGGTGGGGGGGGGGGGGGGGGGGGGGGGGGGGGGTGGGCGTTAAGTCCCTCCAAGGCACAGGCTGGGACTCCGCTAGGAGGACCCCGTGAAGGACTCCTTGCCCAGGTGAGGAGGCCGTCAAGGTGTGCGCGGTGATCCGTGGGAGCAAGTGCGGTATAGACAGACCGCCCTTTCCAGCAGAAAAGGGATTCAGAACCTGGGCATTCCCGGCCTCAATCTCCCAGTCTGCAGATTGGGGATAATCAATACATCTCCTAGTAATGCTCGGCCCAGACCCTCTGTGTTGAAGGAACAAGGCGCTTCCCCCCCATTTAGGCCAGTCCTTGGACAACATGTGCTGTGAACGAATCACCAGAAAGAAGTGAAGGGAACTGACACAGAAGCCCCCACGAAATTAAACAGACGGAAGTTACGCTATCAAATGCTTTAAAGTTTCTCTCAATTTCTGTATTTCTTTTGTTAGAGACCAGCAAGGGTCTGCGGGCCCTCCGTGTGGCCCCGTGACAGCACACAGTAGGGCCACCACACACGTTAGTGGACTGGGCGGGGGCGCGTCTGTGTCCGCAAGGAGGAGGGCAGGAGCCCCCCCGGAGACTCTGGGGAAGGTCTGGGGCAAGAACTGAGCAGATAAAAGCAGAAGAGACGGAAGGCAGCTGGAGCAGCAGAAAAGCCCAGAGATCACTGCAGAAACACGACATAAATCAACAAAACCTCCCCAGAGACACGGGAGAAATTCTCCACCAGCACGAATAGTTTGGGTTTGTTTAAAGTGAGGTTTCTCTGGTTTCAAAAGTCAAGGAGGAGCCAGAATGGGGCTCCAACCCTTCTCTAGGACGAGCTGAGTCGGCCCCACAGCACCCGTGAGAGCTGGCAAGGAGAGACTGGGCCACGTGACACAGGACCACGAAGCCTCCAACTCACGCGGCCACGGGACGGGCAGCCTGACTTGGGGACCAGGGCGCGCAAGCTCCTGCTGCCGGAGGCCTTCCCGCCCCTCACCCGCCACGGGGGGAAGGGGACGCGGCACCAGAGTCAGGAGGGAAGGAGCCCAAAGTCACACAGCAAGCCTGGGGCCCAGCGGATGCCTGGAAGTTTCCAGGCTTATTTCCATTATGGCCCCGAAACTCCTGCATCAGTGGAAGAGATCATCAGACAAACAAGAAGACTCCTGAACCGTGTGACTGAGCCATGTCCCAAGGCTGGGGCATCCGGCCTGGGACCAACGGAGGGAGCTCCCTGGAAACGGTTTTGGGATAATGCATCCCTTCGCGGAATCAGCATCTATGAGCTAAAAGGGCCCAGGCACACCGCAGTGAGTGGTGCCCACGCCCACCTCTGGTCCTCACGTCACTGGCACCACGTGGAGAAAGGGCACTGGCCAGGCTGCGGGAGGCCGGCGTTCACCTTCCCCTGCGTGTCGCCCACGTGACCTTGAGCATCAGGTCCTCATCCGTGAACCAAGAGCAAGCCACCCGCCTTGCCCGGGGCTGTTAGAGACACAGGGACGAGCCTGCCCAGGGGCCACGCCGGACACTACATCCTCCAAACACATAATCGAGCAGGACCGCAATTACCCCATCCCACAGATGAGGGAACTGAGGTCTGGATAAATCAGTTTACCTAAAACACATGTCAGGACAGGGACACGCCCAGATTTGTCAGATCCCAAGCCTTGGGTCCCAATGCCAGGGCAGTGGCTCTCAGAGGAGGTGACAAACATGACAGTGCTCTGACATGACATTCAGTCTGTGCTGAGTTCAGGCAGCAGTAAACGTGTATGTCCGCACTGCCTGTGATTGTTAATTTTTTGTGTTAATCTGGTCGGGCCACAGTACCCAGAGATTTGGTCAAACACCAGTCTGTATTTGTCAGGACAGTATTATTTAAAGATTAACATTTAAATCAACAGCTTTTGAGTAAAACAGATGGCCCTCTGTAGTGTGGATGGGCCTCATCTAATCAGGTGAAGGCCTCAAAAGAAGACTGTCCTCCAAGCAAGAAGGAAGTCTGCCAGCAGACGGCATTTGGACTGAAGCTGCAACGTAAGCTCTCCCTTGGGTCTCTGGCCTGCTGGCCCACCCTGCAGGCTTCAGACCTGAGGGCGCCAATTCCTTAAAATACATTTTCTTCTCTGTATACGTATGCAACATATTCTATTGGTTTTATTTCTTTGGATAACCCTGACTGATGCACTGCCCGAAAAGGGAAAAGAGGGAGGAAATTACCTGCTTCTTGGAGGTCCCCGATGTCCCCGGGGGCGAAGTCCGCGGTCTCCTGGCCCTTGACGCAGCACGCCCGGAAGACCAGCCCGCACTGGTAGCCGACCATGAGCGTGTACTCGCAGCTCTGGCCATGGGCCTGGGCCGCCCGCCCCAGCAGGCAGCAGTGGCAGCATCTCTGCAAACACAGAGACTCTGAGTGGAGAAGCCACACAACAGAGCAAGGTCCCCGGGCGTCACAGATCCCCAGCGTGGTGACACTGGCCGGCGCAGCCGTCTCTTCTAAGTGCGGGCGGGAAGCAGAGCTCGGCAGGCCAAGGCCGAAGCGCACGCCACACAGGCTCATGGGGCTGCGCCCAGCACGTGCCCCGCAACACCAGATGTCCCCCCAACATCCCTGCCCCGCACGGCTCCTGCATCTCCGGGAGGAGTGAGCTGGGACAGGGACCCTCCACGAGTCCCACAAGAGCTCCCTGGGGGTCCACTCCTCGCGTGTGGTCTAAGGTTCGTCCACCACGCCCGGAAACAGGAATCTGCCTGTCCTTCCCTCGGAGTTCAGGTGGTTTGGGCGGCACAAAGTGCACTGTGCATTTGAAAAGCACGGGCACCTCAAGATAAGTCGTCAAGGGAGGGACAGGCACTCCCTGTCACCTGGACCCCGGTGTTCCTGAAAGTCACACCTGAATCCTGGGGACGGCATCCTGATGCATGAAAAGCCCCATTGCAATCCTTCATATCCTAAGAAAGGCACAGAACTTTCCAGAAGTTGCAGAGCGGGCGCCAGGAGGCGGAGCTTTGCCCCAGTTTCCGTGGAGGTTGATGGGTCTCCCATCGGCTGTTCTACAGCCTCCTCGCGGGAGAGAGGGAGGCCTCGGTCACCTCCTCCACCTTCCAGGGCGTGAGTCACCCTTCCCGGAAACGCAGATCACTCGTCTGCCAAAGTGGTCTGCTCCTGCTCCCGGCAGAATGTTCCGTGCCATTTCCACACCCCCTCCCGCATCCTCTCCAGTCTGGGGACAAGGGCAGAGCTGTCTGCTGGGCAGATGGCGTCATCAGAGCCCCAGCCCTGCCCGGGGAGGCGGCCGCTGGATGCCCGGGCTCCCAGCTCCCGGCTCCTGGGACCCCCTTGACCAGACCACCCCGCCCCCGCCGCACCCAGCTCCCTCGAGCCACAAGCCTCCCCCCACGAAGCCCCACGAGGGCTGAGGGTGGGCGGAGGGCCTCTGGACCCCCCACCTCCTCCATACCCCAATCTGTGTGGAGACAGACCCGCAGAGAGGATCCCCCACACCCTCCGTCCCGGAATCTGAACTTCAATCCAATTCAGGCTCCTGGAAGTTGCTTCCAGACTGGGAATGGGGACGCCCTCCCCCTGGACCTGCCCGCCCACCGGGAACCCCGCTGGCGCGGTGAACGTCCGGGTTCCCACCGGCTGCTCCCCTCAGTGCGTGGGGAGGGAGGGACGGCCTAGGTCATTTATAGTTTGCAGACCCGACCAGAAAGCTCTCAGGAACTCCTCCCCCCCCATGCAAAGAGGCCCTCAGGGACCGAACCCGACCCGGATCCCTAGTACGGGTGAAGGTCCCCACTCAGAGCTCAGCACCCTCCAGGGCCCAGGGGGCCCTGCGCCCAGCTCTGCCTCCACAGACCCCTCCCCTGCTGGCCACTCTGGACTGTGGGCCACTTTGAACCTCACTTTTCTCTTCTGGGGTAGGTATGGATGTCACGCGTTTTCACGCTGGGGCCTCATTCTGAGCTCTGGGCCCTACTCTCCCGGGGAGCAGGAAAGCCTGAGGGGCGTCCCGGGGGTGGAGGCTGTCGTGAGCTGTGAAGAGGGCTCTGAATGCCCTGGGCCCAGGCAGCCTCTGCTCTGATCTCTGCCCTCTGCCAGAGGCCCGGGGCCTGGCAATCCTCCGGGCAAGCCTGGGTCCCTTCATCCCTGTCTCCTCAGTGGGGTCCAGGGTTCATGGCTGAACCGAAGGGGGTGGAGGGGCCCTGAGAGAGCCTTCCCCCTTCCTGGGCTCCTCCCTCCTCCCTCCTCCCACCCTGCTGCTCGAAAGCCCCGGAGAGACGCTGCAGGCTTGGGGGCGGCAGCCGGCAGGGGCGTGTCCTCACCTTCACGAAGGTGGCCGCGAGGCTGGCATTGTCGCCGTGTGGTATGGCACAGCTGTCTTGCTCGTTGGCCAGGTTGATGCCCGTGGCGCAGTGCAGCTCCTCCAGCTGGCTGTGACAGCACTGCTCCCGGACCATCCTGCAGGCAGAGGCCAGGCTTCTGTGGGGGAGGGGCCCGCCAGCGGGTCCCCGGGGTGGGGGGCAGCAGCCCCTCAGGGACGAGAGCTGCATCCTCCTCGGGTGCCTCCCTTTCCCAACCCTGTGCCGCCTGCAAGCACACATGCGGGTGTGCATGTACACGCACGCGCACACACACACACACACACACACACACACTAGCCAGCAGACAGACAGTGCTCCATCAGTGTAGAATAAGAGAGATGCTGAATGGAGGGTGGAGTCTGGGGATGGAGTCTGGAGACGCCTTTGTGCCACCAGAGCCCCTGTGCCATCTCTGGGCTCTGAGCCTCTCCCCACAAAATGTCCCCACCCGGTGACGACACTTGAACTGCTGCTCACCGACCCTGGACCCGGCGCCCTCGGACGTCACCAGACTCCGACCCTCGTCCCCGCAGTCCAGGCTCAGAGGAAGCCACTCCAGAGAGGCAGAGGGGCTTGCCTGAGGCCACCACCGGAGGGACCCTGGCAACAGGGACGCCAGGCTGTGGCGCCCACGTCTCCGGGCCCCCCTGGGGGCCCCCCAGGAAGAAGGTCCTGGGAAACCAGAGATGTCCGTGAGGAAGGGCTGGTGTGGGCAGAGGACCCGTGCCTACCAGACTGGGCTCAGGGAGGTGGGGGCCAGCCCAAAGGCGGCAAGGGGGCTGGAGGTGTGCGTGAGGCACAGGCACAGCTTCCACCAGACCCAGAGCAACCCCAGCTCCAGCCAAGGACAGGAGCCGCCGCCCTGGGCTTGTCTAGAGAGAATGGGTCCAGCATCTTCTTGTGGCTGGTTTGACAGGCAGCCCCCAGCTCGCCCTTCCCCCTCCCTCCACCCTGCGGGGCTGGAGCTCTGCTCCTGGCTTCCCACGTGCTTCCAGAACCATCAGGGCTCCAGGATGGCTCTAAGCTGGTGATCCTACACATGGCATCTGTGCTTTGGGTGAGCTTACAAATAATGAGCATCTCCCCAACCAGACAGGCCCCCACCCATCCATTCGTACATCCACTCACCCCCCTACCCACCCATCCATCCATCCATCTACCCATCTATCTGTCCACTTATCCATCCACCTACCTACTCATCCACCCATCAGTCCATCCATCCATCCACCCATCCATCCATCCACCTATCCGTCCATCTACCCACTCATCCATCCATCTGTCCATCCATCATTCCATCCATCCATCCACCCCCCCATCCATCCACCCAACCATCTACCCATCAGTCCATCTAGCCATCCACCTATCCATCCATTAATCCACCCATCCAACTGTCCATTCATCCATCTATCCACACCCTCCACTCATCCATCCATCAACCCATCCATCCGTCCATCCACCCACCCATCCATCCATCCGTCCATCCACCCACTCATCCATCCATCCATCCATCCACCACCCATCCATCCATCTGTCCACCTATCCATCCATCCATCCATCCATCCATCCATCCATCCATCTACCTATCCATCCATCCGTCTGTCCATCCACTAATCCATCCATCCATCCATCTGTCCATCCAAAGATACTGGCTGAATGGAAGATGGCCTGAGGTTGAGGACTGGGACCCTCAGGCACTGTCGGTGGGACAGTCAGGGCTGCCGTGCATGCAAAGCAGTAGGGCAGTTCCTTGAAAGGTAGGAAACAGCACTGTCCCGTGATCCAGCAATCCCACTTCTGGGGATACACCACCCCCCGAAAATTGGAAGCAGGCACTTCAAGAGATATCTGCACACCCACGTCCACTGCAGCACCATCCACGACAGCCAGAGAAGGAAGCAGCCTGAGCGTCCACCGAAGAGCGGATGAACAAAACGTGGTCCCTCCACACGGTGGCACAGGGTTGCGCCCTAACGGGGAAGGGGAACCCGTCCCCGGCTACGACACGGGTGGGTCTGGAGGACACGATCCTCGGTGAGATCAGCCAGGCACGAGAGGACAAACAGTGTACGTCTCCACTTATATGAAGAACCTGGAGTCGTCAAAAATCAGAGAGAGAAGATACACCGGGCACAGGGACGGAGTTTCGCTTTGGGAAGAAGAAAGCATTTGCGGATGGCCGGCGCGGATGGCCGCGGAGCAGCGCGAGTGTGTGGAACCATACATCTAAAATTCGTCAAGGTGGTGAAAGTTAGGGGACGTCTGGGTGGTGCAGTGGGATAAGCACCCGACTCTTGATTTCAGCTAAGGTCAGGATCTCGCAGTTCGTGAGTTCCAGCCCAGCATCGGGCTCTGCGCTGACAGTGCGGAGCCTGCTTGGGATTCTCTCGCTTCCTCTCTCTGCCCCTCCCTCGCTCGTGCTCTCTCTCCCTCAAAATAAATAAAATAAAACTTAAAAAAAAAAGGTGGTAAAAGTTATGCTATGTGTATTTCGCTGCATCCCTGCTGTGTGCCAGGCCCATGCTGAGGCTTCAAGGACGTGGAGGGGGCGGCCTGGCGGAGGAGAACAGCCTCCCGCACCGAGGGGGCTCCCACGGCCCTGGTGGGGCCCCAAGCTGGGCGGCTGGAGGCCTTCGTCCGGATCCCGCCCCACCCCCACCCCCACCCCCAGACTTGGACCGGCCACCTGACACCTGCCTGGCTCTCTCGCTGGCTGGCTTCCCTCGGTCAAGCCCTGGCTCAAACATCCCGCCTGGTCCTGAGCTCGGAGCAGCAGTGAGGGCAACGGGGAAGTGCGGGATGAATGAAAACTGAGAATCTTACTTGAAACCAGCAACATCGAGGGCCACTTCCAAAGGAGAAAAATGACAGGAGGCCTGAGTTACCAAGGGGCCGGCGACCTTGGCTCCTGCATCCTGTAACTAGTACGGACACAGAGATCCTCTTGAACCAGATCTGATTTATGACCTGCTCGGCCCCTCCCCTGCCTTCGCGGTCAGACATGATGTTGATGATATTGTAAGAAAGTCCCTGCTACCGGGCCTCGCTGCGCTGCTGGGCAGGCCTGGCCTTCAGCGCCCCCCGAGTCCAGGCCCTGAACGCCTGACTCTGGGCTCACAGTGATCTGTCA
>NC_043709.1:3760834-3778759 GCF_006229205.1 Suricata suricatta
GAGGGGCAGCGAGAGAAAGGGACACAGAGGAGCCAAAGCACAGGTTCAGTGTGGGGTTCGAACCCGTGGACCGTGAGATCGTGACCTGAGCTGAAGCTGGACGCTTCGTCAGCGGCCCCCCCGGCGCCCCTCCACACCAGCTTCTTGAATAAAACCCCAGTTGTGTTCTTAGATGAGTGACATCTCTCTCTGAGCCACCAGCCCAGGCCTGGCCCCTGGCCCCTGCAGACCACACGGGGTTCGAACCTCAGCGTTCACTGAGCAACGCGGGAAACGTTGAGGGGAGGCCTGGAGGATGGCGGACAGTGACAGGGATAGAGCCAGTCAGCCCGACAGCTAAGGACCTCCGAGAGGCTCCGGACACACGCACGGCCAGCCCGTGAGGTCCCCGGGACAAGCCAGTTAGCTTCCCGGGGCCTCCGTGAAGCACACCGGCTGTGACCAGTACGCGGTGCCCAGGGGGTAGTGTGCCAACGCCCAGCACCCGGCAGAACCTCCGAAGGCCCCTGTCACAGGACGTGAGCGCCACCAGCAGCCAGTCTGGGGTCAAGGGGAGCCCGGACTTGCAGCCACATTTCCCACAGAGAGAAGAAATTCCCACTCAGCCACCCGGTGACACACCCTGCATTTCCGGGTGTCGCGACACGCACGTTTGAAACTTACCCTCGACCAAAATGTCACCTCATAACAAACGCATAGCTAAGGAGAGATTTTCCACGTAGTCTGGGGCCCGTTGGGGATTACAGATAACTCCAGCACTTAGGAAAGACTTGGGCGGGCAGAAGTCGCTAATAAACAGAGCGGTGACTAAAATCCAAATTCACAGCAGGGGCCCCCAGACTTGGAGTTTCTCTGACCTCAGTCTCTCCACCTGTACACCGGGAGCTCCAGCCGGCTGACGCCCCACCTTGAAAGCCTCCGATTTCAGTAAGTACTGACAAAGGAGGGTCCCCATTACAAGTGGAACTGGAAGACCCCAAATTCCACACTGACGCCCCAGCCCCCGGTCCCGCAAACGGGACTGTGTTTGGAGGCAGGGCCTTTACAGAGGCGAGTAAGGTAAAGTCAGGTGACACAGTGGCCCTGATCCAGTATGACTCACAGCCTGCTAAGAAGAGGAGGGCAGGACACAGACACGCACAGAGGGACCACCGTGCGGGGACCAAGGGAGGATGGCCGTCTGCAAGCCCAGGAGGGAGGCCTCGGGAGGAGACGGCCCCGCCCACACCAAGATCTCAGACTTCCGGCCTCCGGAGCTGTGGGAGCGTAATAAGTGCATGCTGTCCAAGCCCCGCAGTCTGTGTGTTTGTCACCGTGGCCCAGGCAGACCACAGCCCTCGCCCTGTCTGGCTCTGCGGTGCTGGCATCGTCCCAGCCCTGAAAGGATGGCATCACCACCCCCTTTTGGACTTGGGGAAACCGAGGCTCTGCGCCGGCCCAGGTCACACAGCCAGAAATCCAGCCCAGGCCCATCGGGCTTCCCAGAGCCAGGCCGCTCCCCGGTGGGGCGGTCCACAAACAGGACGCTCGGTGCTGACCTCCCGGCTCTGCTCCGGCCCCTCGGAGCCACACACGGGAGCCAAACTCCCAGCTCTGCTCCTCAGACGCCTGCAAGTCCCGAGTGCGTGGCCTCCCTCCCGTCAATTCAAACCTGACCGGCCTGCTTTCTCTCCTCTGTTCGGTCTGCAACGCTCTGGACTTTTCAAGAATTTCCTAAATCGATATTTACACTACACCGCCGGGCGCTGCGGGCTGACCGCTTGCTGTCAGCGTAAATGCACTAGTCCAGAACGAGGCGGAGGAATCTTCCCGCGGCAGCTTCCCCCCCCCGCCCCCCCCCAGCTCCGAGGGCCCCGCGGCAGAGACGGGGCGTCGACAGACAGAGGAAATGCTGTCAAAACGAGGGAACGCTCTCAGAGCCTTGCCCCCCTGAGCTCTGCACCCCGGGCGGGCCGATCTGGGTTCGAATCCTAACGCCGTCACCTACTGGCTGCGCGGAGGGGGCAGAGCTCGGGGTCCTCGTCTGTAAACGGGGCCGACAGCGCGGTTAAATGCGGCTCCGGACAGGCCCGCTACTGCCCTTACAGTCACCTCTCTGGTGACGATCGGCATTCCAGACCTGCGTCGTTTGCTCTAAGCTTAAAGTCGGCCAAGTCTTCGAGTGAGCTTGGGTTAATTTAGGGGGAAAAAAAGCACCGCTGATCCAGGTTTTGGCTACCACGTAAGGGGAGCAGCTGCCTGGGGAACGCTCCGCGCTGGACCGGCTCAGCGTGTTTTCGGGGTCTGAAGGCAGGCCGCACGCTGACGCGCCAGTCACGTGACCTCATCCAACCACCCCCACTTTTTTCATTTTTTTAATGCTTTTAATTTATTTTTGAGAGACAGAGACAGTGCAAGCAAAGAAGGGGCAGACAGAGAGGGAGACACAGAATCCAAAGCAGGCTCCAGGCTCTGAGCTGGCTGTCAGCACAGAGCCCGATGTAGGGCTCAAACCCATGAACGTGAAATCGAGACACGAGCCACCCAGGTGCCCCTGCAGACCTCTCTTTGTTAGGAGGAAACCGACTTGGCCACAGTGCCCAGCAGCGGGCACAGCAAACCCAGCTTCCCGTCCTCAGCAGCCCAGCAAAGGGGAGAGACGCCCAGGCCATCGCATCGCAGGGCGGCCCAGGAAGGGGGAGCCCCAGCCCGTACGGGGACCTGGGAGCACAGAGGAAGGAGGCAGGGGTCACCCCCCACAGAGGACGCCCCCCACAGCCCGGGTGGATCTGGGCTGTGCGCCAGACTCTGCCAGGGGTCCCGGCACTCGCGGCTTTCTGCTAAAGGAACACCGTCTGGTAACGCAGCAGCTGCTGGCGGACGTACCTGCATTCCTTGGACTCGGAGGCATAGGGCAGCGAGCAGTCCCTGTGCTGGGTGGCCATCTGATGTCCGTCTGCGCAGCAAGCCTCCATGAACGTGTCCGCGGCCACTGTGCAGGAGGAACAGAGCAGGGTGCCCGGTGAGGGGCCAGCTTGCCACTCGCCCACGCGAGGTCCCCTTGGACGTGCGCCCCACCACCCCGCTTCCTCAGGTGTCCGCTGCAACCAGGCCGGTCCGGACGGGCCCTCACGCATCCGCAAATGGAAAACCCACTGGGTCCTGGGCTGGAGCCCTTCCCACTCCTTCCTGGAAAGGCCCAATGCTTTAACCAGTACCCTAACTAGTACCTTAACCAGTACCTTAACTAGTACCTTGCGAATCCAGTTCTGCTGGGGCTGCGGCTCGGCCCCCAGGATCCGCGCCCATCCAGGGTAAATCCCTGCTCCAGCCACACAACAGAGACCCGGATGGAGACCCTCCCCAGCCAGGCCATGAGGACAACCAAGGCAGAAACACCTGGAGCCACATCCGTGCTCTCTCCGTTAATTTTTGTAGCAACTTGTTGGCCAGGTGTCAGTCCTCAGGATAGAGTGGCTGACCCTTGATTTGCACAAGAAGCACCTCCGCTCACCCAGAGGACAGGAAGAGGGCTCCCCAGGGTCCAGCAGCCGGGCCACGCACGGCCTCCCAGCTGGGCAGTGGCCCTCCGCTCCCCGGCCTGGCGCTCAGCCTGGCCCCAGACAGCTGCCCCGATGAGCCCCAGGCCTCAGGGAAGGAGACAGCCCCACCAGGCCCAAGGCAGGAGCAGCTGGGTACGGCGGTGCCCTCAGCCCAGGGGACTCGCGTGGCCGGGAGCACCGACAGCCTCTGCAGCCTGAGGGCACGGCCACACAGTGGGGTAGATCCTGCCGGGCCTGGCAGCGTTTCGTGACCCCATCAGCCGTGGGTGTCCTGTTCGAGTTCATTATTTTCCCAAGGCCGGGCCCTCGGGGTGGCCCCAGCAGGAAGGCTCACTCTCTGCCCTGGCACGGGGCCGAGCGATCCTGAAACACCGGCTTTGACAACCTGCCCTCACCCATCACAAACACCCATGCGACCAGCCTGAGCATGGGACCCGCCACCCTTGACTGCCCTGTGGGCAGGCGAGAAACTGCCGCGGCGGGCCAAGAGTGATGCTTCCAGAAAGACCCCGGGGGAGCTAGCGCGCGGCCGGCCCTTTCCTGGGGCCGGGAGGAAGGAAGAGGGGGGGGTCGCCCAGAACCGAGTCGGGCCTTCCGGGCATCCCCGGGCTGCTCTCCACAACGAGGGAGGTCCCCCCGTCTCGTCCGCACCCCACACCCCAGCCGAGTCCGAGGTGGTTGAAGGGAGAGTGACCATCCACCCAGCCCGGCCGGGGTGCCCTCCGTGCATGGAGCCTCACTATTTCCAACATCCCGACGGCCTTGCCTCCCCAGCCACGGCGTCTCACGAGCCAGCCCTTTCCCTCACATTCCTGGGCACAAAGCGGGCAGGCATGGTGGCAGCAGGGAGCGGGAGGGGCAGCAGCTCCAGTCCGGCTCTGGCGCCTTCTTGCTCTGTGACCCCAGGCAGGTGGCTTCACCTCTCTGAGCCGGTTTCAACGGTAAAATGGGCTCGAAATAATCTTTGCAGAGATGCTGAGCACGTGAGCTTATAAAGTTCTGAGCACACAGTGAGCTCAAAGTAAACAGCACTTGATTATGTGTTTTAAAATTTTTCTGTAACATTTATTTGGGGGGACTGGGGCAGAGAGAGAGGGAGACACAGAATCTGAAGCAGGCTCCAGGCTCTGAGCTGTCAGCACAGAGCCCAACTCAGGGCTCGAACCCACAAACCGTGAGGTCATGACCTGAGCCGAAGTCAGATGCAACCCAGATGCCCCTTGATTTTGTGTTAAAGGAACAAAGGCCACAGCCCACGAGGAAGGGGGACCACAGCCCTGTCTGGGTGCGCGGAAGCCCCAGGAATAAGCAGTGGCCCCAAGACCTCCCTCCAACCTTGAGAAAGGCAAAGCCCGGACTCCCGTGGCCAGGCCGGCTCAGCGGGGCGAGGACTTTGTGCCCCGGGCTGTGGAAACATTTGGAAATGATTCTCCCTAGGGAGCCCGAGCACTTTGAACCTTATTCTCAGCAGGACAATAAAACCTTAAGTCCTTCACTCAGTTCAGAAATGTGGAATGTCCCTGGAATGCTCTGAGGAGCCACAAAGCTGGGACTTGTGCAAAGCAGAGCCATGGGGGGGGCTGTGTCCCGGGTGTCGGGGGGCGGCAGGGATTGGCATGCAGCCAGCTGGGAGCCCCACAGCCGTCTGGGGTCAGCCTCCTGCACGGCCCCATCAGACTGGCCGTGGAGAGCCCACCAGGGTCCATGGCCAGGCCGGACTGTGAGGAGGCAGAGGTGGGGGGAGCAGACCAGGTGCAGGGAACAGACCAGGTGCGGGGAACAGACCAGGTGTGGGGAGAAAAGCAGGTGCGGGGAGCAGAGCAGGTGTGGGGAACAGACCAGGTGCGGGGAGTAGAGCAGGTGCGGGGAGCAGAGCAGGTGTGGGGAACAGACCAGGTGCGGGGAACAGACCAGGTGCGGGGAGCAGAGCAGGTGCGGGGAGCAGAGCAGGTGCGGGGAGCAGACCAGGTGCGGGGAGCAGAGCAGGTGCAGGGAGCAGAGCAGGTGCGGGGAGCAGAGCAGGTGTGGGGAGCAGAGCAGGTGCAGGGAGCAGACCAGGTGCGGGGAACAGACCAGGTGTGGGGAGCAGACCAGGTGCGGGGAACAGACCAGGTGCGGGAAACAGACCAGGTGCGGGGAACAGACCAGGTGTGGGGAGCAGAGCAGGGCAGGGCATCCCTGCCCCCATCATAATAACCAGCCGGACGCTCTTCACATTCAGCGTCTCTCTCCCCCTCGGCCCCTCCAGCTCCTTCTCTATGTCGCTTGCAGGCCACATGGCATCACACTGTCGAGTAGAAAAGGCATCTTTCCCAACCCATCGCCCCTCTTCCAGGAAGGAAGAGTTTTACACTGAGAAGCAAACAGCTCTGGGTGGAGCATCTTATTCATAAACATTATTCCTAAAGCCCTGGGTATTGGCTGAGGTCAGAACAGCCGAAGGAGGGGAGCTGGCTCAAAGGGAAGGCGTCTCAGGACTCTGCAAACACCAGCACACTGCTGTCCTGAGGCACGCCCCGGCTCACACAGCCCCGCTGACCCTGTGGCCGGATGCCGTGACCAGGGTCGTGTTTGCAGCCAGCATCTGCGGCCGATGGGTGGCCCAGTGGAGCTGGGCTGACTGGCCAAAGCTCACAGGCTTGTGGTCAAGGCTGCGGTAGTGACCTGGGATGGGCCGAGAGCTCCTGCTCAACCTCAGAGGGACCTGAGGGAGGATGCCGACCCCTGAATTTATCGTGCTGCTTTGGGGTGGGGCAGTGCAGAGCAGAGGAGGACTCAGCAGCAGGCACAGCTGGTTTTGAGCCCTGGGGCCTCACTCTGCAGCTCACCATCCCTGGGGAAGTTTTCTTTTTTAATTTTTTATGTTTATTTATTTTTGAGACAAGGAGAGACAGAGTGTGAGCGGGGGAGGGACAGAGAGAGAGGGAGACAGAATCGGAAGCAGGCTCCAGGCTCCGATCTGTCAGCACAGAGCCCGATGTGGTGCTCAAACTCACAAACTGTGAGATCATGACCTGAGCCGAAGTTGGACACTCGACTGACTGAGCCCCCCAGGCGCCCCCCCTTCCCGCTGGGCAAATCCTTGAAGCTGCCTGCGCCCGGGTCCGTGTCCCGATCTGTGAAATGGGGCACAGGCCACTGAACTGCGGGGTTCTTGTGGGCGCCGGGCGCTCGGAAGGCAGCCAGGGTTTTCCTACTTCTGTCCCTCCTCCATCCCCATTCGTCATGGTCTTGAACCTGTCTGCCTTCAGTACCTCGCCAGCGACTGTCACACCAGCGGCTACAGGAACAGAACCTGGACCCCAAACATAACTATACACAGAAGAAGCCAAATGGAGTTAAGTCACCGAAGAGCGATATGGACATAAAAGCTAAGGGGTCCTCGACCCCCCCGGCCCCCCCTCAAGCTCCCCAAACCAGTGGGGGGCCAGCTCTGTACTCTGCGTGGGTGTCACTCAGTCCCTCATGTTTCCCTGCCACCTTCTTTTTTCACTGCTTCTTGGTCTGGGCTCTGGCCCCTCTAGGCTCTGGCCCTTCTCTGTCCTGCCTGCCACCGGCTCACCCCGACTTTCCCCAGTGTTGCGGGGTGCCCCTCAACACTGCGCCTCCCCCGTCACTGGCATTGGGGCCCCGCCCTCAGGGAGCACCCGCTGCGTGCTGGGCACAACACCAGCGCTTCCTCGAGTCTCACAAGGACTCAGGGAGGCCAGTTCATTATGGTCCCCGTTCTGTAGATAAGAAAATTCCAGCTCAGAGAGGTTAAACGACCAGCTCAAAGTCACACAGCCCAAGGGAGCAGTGAGGGGCCAAGCCAGGCATCAGGTTTGGTTCTAACAGCCTCTGCCTCCTGGCGAATCGAACACTCCTTTGGGGCAGGGATGGTACCCTCTCCTCTCAGTGACCCCCGAGCACCCGCCCACGCCCAGGACAAACGGGGAGGCCCAGGAAGCTTCAGTTGAGGACAGACGGGCCACAGGCAGCACCAGGCTGCTGAGAATTCTGGCAAGAGCCCGGGGCCTGCTGGGGCATCGGTCTGAGACTCCAGAACGACCACTTTCTTGGCCTTTAGAGACGGTTGCCCCCAGGCCATCGGAGCAGAGCTGAGCAGTGGGGAAAGGCGGTGGAGAGAGGGGAACACCCTGCAGACGGTTCTGGCACGCAGCTCAAGATGCCACCAAAGGTACCGTCCGCAGCAGGTCTGTCGTTAAAGGACGTGTGCGTCCCGTTCCAGAAAAGGTCTGTTGTTAACTTATGCTCTGGAACAAATAAAGCCTCCCGCTCCTGCCCAGCATCTCCTGCCACGGGGCAGGACCAGGCTCCCCAAAGCACAGAAGGCAATACCACCCCCTCCCCCGGGGGCATCGCTGCCAAGACAGGTCCCAGCTGGAAAGGGCCACAGCTGTCTCCGCGTTTTCATACGTGTCCCCTCTGGAGCGGACGAGCTTTACTCTGGTGGTGAAAAGTCACATCGGGGCAGAGAGAGAGGAGGCCCGGGGAGAGGGGCGGGCAGGGCGCCCGGCTCGTGGCCCCGCCGGGTCCCGGGTGTTCACGAGGGCGAGCCCAGTCACTATAAGCGTCTGCCGTACCCTGGGCAGAGAGTACGAAAAGCTGTCCCCTACGGTGTCCCGATTCTAAAGACCCCAACGCGCTGTTCTACCAAAACCACGGTGAGAGCGACGGTCTGGAGGTTACTCACCCTCCCTCACTTTTCTTAATGTTGTTTAATTTATTTTTGAGAGAGCGAGAGAGAGACAGCGTGAGCAGGGGAGGGGCAGAGAGAGAGGGAGACAGAGAATCCGAAGCAGGCTCCACGCTCTGAGCTGTCAGCACACAGCCCGACGCGGGGCTCGAACCCACGAACCGTAAGAACATGACCTGAGCTGAAGCTGGAAGCCAGACGCTTAACCGACTGAGCCCCCCAGGCGTCCCCTCACTTCTTTTTTAATGTGTATTTATTTGAGAGAGAGAGAGAGAGAGAGAGAGAAAGGGAGAACTTGAGCGGAGCAGGGACAGAGGGAGAGGAAGACAGAGAACCCAAAGCAGGGTTCTCGCTGACAGTAGAGAGCCTGATGTGGGGCTTGAACTCATGAACCGTGAGATCACGACCTGAGCCAAAGTCAGACGCTTCACCACAGAGCCACCCAAGCGCTCCTTGCCCTTCCTCATTCCTACAGGATGATGGCCACGCACACAACCTTGGGTTAAAATTAACACCCCCACAGTTGTTGTTTTTTAAAAAAGTTGAGCACCTAATGTGAATTAAATGCTTCATTTAAAATTCTTCTGGGACGCCTGGGGGCTCAGTGGGTTGAGGGTCCGACTTCGGCTCAGGTCATGATCTCACAGTTCATGGGTTCGAGCCCCGCGTTGGGCTCCGTGCTGACAGCTCAGAGCCTGGAGCTGCTTCAGATTCTGTGTCTCTTTCTCTCTCTGCCCCTCCCCTGTTCAAGCTGTCTCTCTATGTCTCTCAAAAATAAATAAATGCAAAAAAAAAATTAAAATTCTGTGGTTGAAGACATCACGCTCAGTGAGACAAGCCAGTCACAAGAGGGTAAACGAGGCCTGCATGATTCCAGTTAAGTCGTCCCGAGAGGAGCCCCGTCCACAGGGACGGAAAGTGGGCGGGGAGCATGTGTGTCACCGGCACAGAGCTTCCACGTGGGGACAGGAGAGGGGTCTGGAGGCGGACGGTGTGAAGATGGCAAAACACGTGAATGCTCGTAACGCCCCTGACCGTTCACTTAGAGACGGTTCCGCCTGTTAATGTTACGTGTATTTCATCACAATGAAATAAGCACATTTAACAAAACTGAGTGAGGGGCGCCTGGGGGGCTCAGTCGGTTGAGCCTCCGACTTCGGCTCAGGTCATGATCTCGTGGTTCTTGAGTTTGAGCCCCACGTCAGGCTCTGTGCTGACAGCGTGGAGCCTGCTTCGGATCCTCTGTGTCCCTCTCTCTCTGCCCCTCCCCCACCCATGGGCGCACTCTCTTTAAAAACAAACATTTAAAAAAATTCTTTAATTGAGTGCTTGTGTGGCATTTTGTACCACCTTTCAATAGGAGAGGAATTGGGTGTTCTGCTGATTAACTCAATTGCCTTTTTCAATGGATGTTGTTTTTAGTGTTTATTTATTTTAGAGAGACAGAGAGAGACAGAGCAGGAGCAGGGGAGGGGCAGAGCGAGAGGGAGACACAGCATCCGAAGCAGGCTCCAGGCTCTGAGCTGTCAGCACAGAGCCCAACACGGGGCTCGAACTCATGAACCATGAGATCATGACCTGAGCCGCAGTCAGATGCTGAACTGACTGAGCCCCCAGGCGCCCCCACGACCGAGGTTTTACTGCACAAATGTGAATAGTGTAACAAGGACTAATAGTGTACCTTACAGCAACCTCACAGAGCAGGATGGTGGTGAATACAGTGCTCTACGCAGCAAGCTAGGTGACTTCAAACAGGGACAGGTGACGTGGTAAGTCACAAAGTAAAGCAGAGGGCGGCGCTCACTCCCCGGCCAAGGACGAGCCTAGGGAGGGCTCTCTGGACGTGATGAGGGCACATCCGTTCCCCAACCACACAATGAAGGCTTGGGCACTGTCAGCGGAGGGGGCGGGATCCCAACTCCGCTCTGACGCTCTGACACAGGACACACAGCGGGGCATCGAACCACAAGCAACCCCATGAGGAGACCCCACCGCATCTGCCTGGCGCCCAGCAGCCCGGACCAAACGAGGACGCTGCTGCCTCTTCCATCCCTAACTCCCGGGAGTGATGCCAATACCGACGCCCACCGCGCCCGCGGCTGGGCGGGAGGGGCTCTGAGGAGCAGGGTCTCAGGCGGCCTGCGGTCCCTTCTCTCGAAAATCGCCTCCCTCCCTTCTGAGAGGAAGCTTCCACTGGGCACCGTTCATCTCTGGTTCCTGTAGTCGGATTGTGTGACTCGGATCCACCAAGCATAATATAAACTAAGCATAAACTCTCCTGCAAAATCTCATGAGCTTTGGACTCAGGGATCCAAGGGGGAAGCTAGACACTGTGGATTAAAACTGCCCAGCCCTGGGGGCGCCTGGGGGCCTCCGTCGGTGAGGCGTCCAACTCCTGGTTTTGGCTCAGGTCATGATCTCGCGGCTTCGTAGGCATTGGGCTCTGCACTGACAGTGCAGTGCCTGCCCAGGATTCTCTCTCCCTCCCTCTCTGCCCCTGCCCTGCACACGCTCACTCGCTCTCTCGCTCTCTCTCTCTCTCTCAAAAACACTGCCAAGCCCCGAATTTCCCTCCACCTCATGAGCTTCTTTTTCTCCACCTGTCAAATGGGGCAGCAACTGTAAGGCTGGGAAGAGCGATGTGGTCACTCAGACAAAATGCTTACATCGGCGCCCATCCACAGAGAGAATATTCTTTCCAGAAGTCGCACATTCCCCCAGACCGACCCGTCGCCAGGGGGCGGCCAGCCGCCACCTCCCTCGGGAGGAGACACGCCCGCCAGAAGTAACTGGTGAGCAGAGCATCAGATAACGTTTGTCCTGAGTCAGCAGCTAAAACCAAATTTCTTTCCGGCGAATTACGCCCTGGTAAAGGCTGCAGAGCGGACTGAGTCTCAGGGGCTCTGAGCTCCGGGTCCAGAGAACGCATTCTTGTCGAGGGTCAGAGAGACAGGTTCTTTCCAACACTGCAGATGCCGGCTGGCGGTCAGAGGGGTTCCGTCATGCTCCATGGACGGAAGCTTCTGGAATGTCAGCCTGCCACCTATAATGCTGCCAGGGGCTCCGGACAATGCCTGACTGGCCTGCGAGCTGTCCTAAGCCCTTCACACATTCAGGAAGCCCCTCTAGGGCTCAGTCAGTGGAGCACGCGACTCTTGACTTCGGGGTGGTGAGTCTGAGTCCCATGTTGGGTGTAGAGAGGACTTAAAAAATAATTTTTTTTAATTTAAAAAATTTTTTTATTTTTGAGAGACACTGTCTAGAGACAGTGGGAGCAAGGGAGGGTCAGAGAGAGAGGGAGATACAGAATCTGAAACAGGCTCCAGGCTCTGAGCTAGCTGTCAGCAGAGCCCGACGCGGGGCTGGAACCCACGAACATGAGATCATGACCTGAGCTGAAGCCGGACGCTTAATCAACTGAGTCACCCAGGCGCCCCTAAAATATTTTTTACAAAGCCCTTCTTCTGACCCTTCCAGGTGCAGGCTTCCGGCTTGGGGCAAGGGATCCCGAGGTGAAATGTAGGACCCAGTCCTCAAAGGGATGGCCCAGGCAATCGTCCCTGGGGTCTGGTGTATGGTGTCCCCGACATCCCTTGCACGTCTAGGATGAGGGACAGAACCAGCGGCTCCTTCAAGGGCACCAGACCTCCCAGGAGGAAGCCCTCTCGGCTCCACACAAGAGCCACCTGTGCCCCACCCCCCTACCCCCCTGCCCCAGCACCTGTCACAGAGACACTGGGCTTCTTGGACAGAGGCCCAGCCAGCAGGAGGCAGCAAGAGAGAAGGACCAGAAGGCACATCTCGGGAAAGAAACCGAGAAGCTTCTCCCAGATTGCTCCGTCCGGGCAGTAACCTCCTGTGACCAAGGCCAGGGGACACGTGGGCTGTCTCACCTCCTACCTCTCTACGGCACCCCGCCCTGCGCGGACCCATCTCTCCCACTTGTCCTGTGAGCTCTCGGGCCACCTGTCATGTGTCCTCTGTGCCTGGCCTTTGGAAGCTGGAAGATGGGCGGTGCCGGTCCACTCGCTTCCTAGAGTCCGTCCGTTCACGCTCATGCCAGTCCAAAGGTCCTTTCCTACACACACACACACACACACACACACACACACACACACACGGCAGTTCCACAGGCTCCTTGCTCCCTGAACGCCCCAGCACTTTGCACAAATATTAACTGCCCTGTGCACTGAGTGTCACAGGGACAGCTCGGTGCCCTGCCCCACGCCGGCCTCGGAGCGGGCACTCCACGCTCCACGCTCCACGCTCCGGTGAAAGACTGAGTGGATGGGATCCCAGCCACTCTAGGAGGCAGGGCATCGGGGACAGATTAAGCAAGTTGTCCGAGGCCACAGAGCAAACACGGAGGCGGCCTTGGAGCCTGGCTCAGACTAAAGCTCGCACACGCCTCCCCCCGGACCACGCGGAAGGAAGCCGGCTTCCTCCACCCACGCAGGAGCCACCCTCGGCCCCTGTCACCGTCACAACACGTCACAACACCGTCACAACTACGGCACTGAGCCCTGCCCATACGGCATCCTAAAGGCTTCTATTCCGGTGTTTGCTATGAGCCTGTGCAGTGCCGTGAATAGCGGCCCCTAAACAGAATTTTCCACGTCCGGGCCCCAGAACGGGACCTTAATTTGGAATCAGGGTCTTTGCAGGTGCAGTTAAGGATCTCAAGAGGAGGACCTCCTAGGTCATCCAGGAGAGCTCTAAACCCCAAGACAAGGGTCCTTAGAAGAGAAACACAGAAGGAAAAGGCAGTGTGAAGACAGAGCGGCCACGAGCCCGGGAAGGGACCCTCTCCCAGGGCCTTCGAGGGGAGCGAAGGTCCGCAGCGCCCCGACTCGGGACTTCTGGCCACCAGGACAGATCCCTGTTGTCATCAGCTGCTCCTTTCGCAGCGATTTGGTCCAGGGCCGCAGGAGACTCTGTCGCCACAGCTCCGAGTGGCAGGGACCCTGCTGCCCTGTGCCTCGAGGGCCTTGTGCCCAACCAACAAAGGAAGGGCTGTGACAAACAGCTCCTGGGGACCCCCCAGGCTCATAAGGGACACTTGGGAAACGTCTGCTCAACAGAACTGAGAAACAGCCTATAAATGACACTGCTTATCACCTCCTTCCTTTTTCAGGGCCTCAGTCCCGCCCCCCCCCAACCTATACACAGAGTGGACCGGCTGATCTGTGGTTTCCATGTCCGGACAGACAAACTATGTGGTGTCAGTGCGGATAACAACACATGCCAAGGACGCTCCACTTGGAGAAAGGAAGGCTCTGGGCCCCCTCCTCTCCCTCAGGAGCATTAGCGGGGCCTTGGGGGCTGGGCCCCCCAGGAAGTCAGCAGCGGGGTGGGCAGGAATCCGGGGTCCCTGCTCCCAGCGCTGGCCACGTCAGCTCGGCCCTCTGGCAGGGTCACGTGGCAAAGCTGGGGACAGATTAAGCAGGAACATGACCTAAACAATTTCCAGAGCCGTCTTCTCCAGATGCCGGGCCCGCCCTGTTGTGTCTGGAACCCAGGACCAGCCAAGGGCATTTTCCTTTACAAAGGTGCCAGGAAAGGGGCGACTTTCTACCCTGCGGACAGTTCTAGACCTCACAGGGTCCTGCGGTCAGAGGCATCCGTTCCTGTGTGCACCGCCTCTCCCCCCCTCCCCACCACCACCACCACCACCACCACCAAGGTCCCTGAGCCCCACCCCCAGATGGCAGCAGGGAGGGCCTGACTTGGGCCACACCCAAAGGAGAGGCAGGCCAAGGCCAGGCCCTGGGCTGGGTACAGCGCAAACAGCGCTCCAGCACCAAGGCCACAGCCTCCCCAGCACAGGACAGGCCTGTCCAGTGATCTGAAACAAGACAGATGCCGTCACCTCGGGGACCACTTCCTACCAAGTCGGCCACGACCCCCTCGAGGGCTCTGCGCACCCCCCCCCATGCATGTTAAACGCCAGGCCAGGTCTTCCCCAGGACTCGAGTGCAGCCATTGTTCAGGGGACTTAGCGCGCCCCACCTGCTTGCCCCCTCGTGAAGTTTACGGCGGGATGGCCAAGTGGCCGGGAGCACGCTGGGCTGTGACCCGGCCCTCTGTTTACTGCTGTGTTTCCCAGGCAAGTTGCTTAGCCACTCTGGGCCATGGTGTATATGCCTGTAAAATCAAAACAATAATAGTACCCTCCTCATAGGGTTGTTGGGAGGATTAAATTAGTGGCTAAATATAAACTACGATACTCGTATTTACCTCCGAGAGCAGAGGGTGCACTGGGTCTGTATTTCACGGAAACAGAAGGCCAGGGGGCCTGGGACTGGCCGCTTTCAGAATCAGGACCAGTCTCCCAACCTTGTCCAAGTGCTGACTCCCATCACGGAGGCCCCTCCTGATAACACGCAGGCACTGGACTCCCTTCGGACCAGCCTGAGGGCAGAGGGGCCAGTGGACCAGCCTGAGGGCGGAGGAGGTGGGCCCAGCGGGCAGGGCGCGGACCAGCCCCTGGTGCCCGCTTCCCCAGCCTCCCAGCCACAGCCTCTCAGCTCCAAGCTCCCTCCGAGCCCAGGAAAGCTGACATGACCGGTGTCCCCATTTGGTTATGGGGTCACATCTGGGATCATTACAAGGAAACTGGAACGACACAGAGCCTGCAAGAGTATTTATTAGTCAAACTGTTATCACTGGCGGTTTTGCAAAGGGAAGCCTTTTACTGCATATGAAGTACACCGGCGGGGTGGTGTGCGAGCCGTTAGAACGGGTTCCGTAAAATTCATCTGCAAGGCTGCCCCCCCGACGCCCCCGTGGCTCAGGGCCCTGCCTTCAAAGGAACTAACTGGAAGGAAGAAACGTGTCCATATTCTCTCCCGCTTCCCGGGCCTTTGCCCACGCTGCTCCCTCGGCCTGGGCACCATCCTCCCCGACCTTCCCAGAAACCCCGCCGGCTCCTCCTCCACACCCCGGCTTCCGTGCTGGTCCTCCGGGTGGTCCTCCCTGACTCCCCGCCGATCGGGGCTGGTTTGAAATTGCCTGTCCGCTCTTCTGGCTCTCCTGGGGGGTGGGGACCCCATGGCCAGGCCGCTCTTCTTCCTCGTCGTGTCCTCAAGATTCAGAACAGCGTCGGGCACAGACAGACACCTAGTGCTTCGACGCCTGAGTGCCAAAGGAGCACAGTTGACACCGCTCTGCCTGACCTTTCCTGACCCGGCTCTGGCCCTCGACAGCTGCCGGTTCAGAGGCCCTTCTAGAAGGGGAGATCAGCAGGACTTTCAGAGCACTCTTGGGGACAAGGACACTCTCTTACCCCGGGGAGGGGGCAACACAAATAACAGGTCATCATCACCCAGCCACCTTGGCAGGCCTCACCCCACGTCTGTCCCTCGGTCTGCAAGGCAACCTAAGGAGTGGGTTTCTGTGCTGTTTAACAAATGAGAAAACCACCAACCATGGCGAGGACTTTTCCAGCAGGATCCGGACAACACTTCCCGTCCCACAAAAGCCTGGGTGGCCTGAGTTGGGGAGCCGAAGGCAGTACCAGGAGAGGGTGTTGCCTAGACCCCGAGGGGCACCCCCAAGTCTCATCTTCATGAATTCAAGGCTCCGGCAGCCCTCTGCCCCAGCCTGTGCCCCCCACCCCCAGCCTGGGAAAGTTCCAGCAGCCGCGGGCCACGTGCTTCCACGCCAAGCCTCTCCGTCTTTGTTCTCCCTCCTAGCGACTTGCTCTGTAATCAGCCGCTGGAGCCGGAGGCCAAGAAAGTCTTGGAGCAAACACAGTCGTCTTCCCCAAATGCCCTCCTCCTCTCCGCTCCCTCCCTCCTGTCCCACAGGACAGACGAACAGAGGACAGAGTGTGGCTCGGCTCTGTCCCTGGGCAGAGGAGGTCAGCGCCCTTCCACACCACCGTGGCTGCGCCCAGTGTCAGCAGCTTCTTAGCTAACGGGCTCACCCTGGTCACTTCAATTAGGTTTCCCCGTGGACCCCACAGGTCTGCAGACGGTGGGACCCTGTCACTTCAGGGAACCTTCCGGCTCCCAAGCTTGTGGCCGGAGAAAAACCGCAGAAGACGCAGCGTCCTCTCCCCAAATGGTATCAAACTGGTTGTAACTCCACAAAGGGGCCGCCACCCCAAGGAGACAGGAAGGCCACGCCGGGGTCCACATCACCGTGTGCAATGAGTAGGTTTGCTTTTGCACATGCGCCCCAGGTCGGGGGGGGGGCCCTCTCCGTAAAGACGAGTGCCCTCCAGCCTGACAAGTCTCCGTGTGTTTTCAGAGTCAAACCGCAGCCGAACTTTCTCACACACGACGCAGAACAGGACAGCAGGAGAGGATCGGGGCACTCAGCCTCGGGAGAGTTCTCCCAGGCCTTCTCTCTCTGGGCCTGCCTCAGTTACCTTGTCTGTAAACCACACAGGGGCTCTGGGGTCCTTTCTACATCAGATCGGAGCCCCGCTCCGGGCTAGCCCTCATCTCGGATGAACGCCCTTTCCTCCGTCCGCCAGCTCCTGCCCAAGCACCACCTCCAAGCCTGCTCTGAGCCCCGTGGGGTGGGGGGAGGGATGGCTCTTGCTGCCAACAGAGCCCTGCGCCCCCCACCCCACCCGATAGATAACCCCTCCCCCACTTGGAACGCACCCAAGACACAGCCAGAGCTCCAGGATCTGCCTCAGCCAGTGAGAGAGCCCAGAAACCTGCGCTGAGCTCTGCCCTCTGCCCCCAGCCTCCCCAGGAGATCTTTTGATCAAGGAGGGCGGTCACTGGAGAATGGAAAAGAAACCAAGCTAAACCAGAGATAAAGAATCTAGGATTCCAAGGGTGGCCCCAGGAAGAACAAGCCCCCAGGCAGGCCCGTCTAATGACTAATGAGTCACGGGTCAGCGGAGGGGTCAGAGGCCGAGGCTCTGCTGGCCTGAGCTGCTCTGATCCACAGGGCCTGGGGGTCACCCCCCAAGGAGCTAGGCCTTGAGGATTAAGGGAGAAAGAGGAGCCATCTCGGTGCCTTGGGTCCTGGCCCGAGGGGTCTAGCCCACAGGCCTGCCAGGGGACACTCGCCACAGGGTGGGTGGGTTTGGAAGTGGCCTGTCCCCAGCCCCAGCTGAGTATGTCGCCTGGCAGAACCTCTCTTGGGGCCCTCTAGGTCCCAGGGGGGCAGGCGGGGTTTTCCCCACACAAGGGCTGTCTCCTTAAAACTCTGGGGACTGCTCCTTCCTTTCTGATTTCTTGCATCCACCCCCTAACCCATGACTGGCTTTGTCTCCTGGGCAAAGTACTGTCCCGTCTCAGTTTTCTCACCAACGGGCTGGGTACAACAGCCCCTCCCAAGAGGTGGAGGTGGGGGCAGTGAGAACCGACACGCCAGGGCGCCGAGCACGGCCCCCGGGGGCTTCGCCAACATTTCGGTGGCGCTTCCCGCCTACCTCCCGGCCTCGGCCCGGGGGACCGACGGGCGCGCTAGCGTGGGCAGCACAAGAATGCGGGCGGGGGGGGGGGCGGGGAGGAGGACCCGCGGTCGCCAAAACACGTGCCCCGGGTCATCAAGGTGACTCGGCCGGGAGCCAGGAGTGGGGTGCGGGAGGGCGCTGGGCAGCGCACAGCCAGGGCCGCCGCGGGGGCGCAGCGCCGAAACGTCGACGGCTGCCGCGGCTCCAGGACTGCGCGGAGGGCGGGGCGGGGAGCCACCGGAGCGGGGGGCCGTGGCCTCGGG
>NC_043709.1:3778859-3806701 GCF_006229205.1 Suricata suricatta
GGACCGAGGGAGCGAGGGGGTCCCAAAGGGTCGGAGGCCCCTTTGCGGGGGGAGGAAGGGCGGTGTCCCTTCGAGGCGGGGGCTCCCCGCAGGACGTGGCCCGCGGGTCTGGTGGTTTCCGCCGCCCTGCACAGGCGGATCGTCCCGGGGCGTGCACGTCCCCCGCGTCCTGGGACCTGGCTCTGCACTCAGGAGACCGCCGCTCAGGCGAGACAGCACCCCAGCCCCAGGGGCCTGGGAGGAACTCCGGAGCGCAGAGGGCAAGCTTCGGGTTGCGGGAGGGGAAGCTGGGCCTGCACCCACTACCTCAGGGTGCAGAACTCGGGCTGCAGGCCGGCGTCGCCGAGGGCAAACTGGCCTGTCGGAACCATAAAAAAAAACTTTTTAACGTTTTGTTTATCTTGAGACAGAGACAGAGAGCATGAGCCGAGGAGAGACAGAGAGAGAGGGAGACACGGAATCCTAAGCAGGCTCCAAGCCGTCAGCAAGGAGCCCCCAGCGGGGCTTGAACTCAGTAACAGCTAGATCGACCTGACCGGAAGTCGGGCACGTAACTGACTGAACCACCCAGGGGCCCCATAAATTTGTTTTAAAAAGAAAAACCCCCAAACTGGTGCCGGTGAAGACGCGGAGTCTTGAGGAGGCCCATAGCAGCACCATTCAGCACAGTGTGCGGACCCCCCACGGGGCAGTCCTACCCCTGCGTTTACACCCAGCACAAATGCACACACGTGTGAGTGCACACCCAGAGTCAGGCACTATTCCTACATACTAGCTTCCAGTTAGGAACTGCCCGACGTCACCAGCAATAGAATGAAAACATGGGGGGGCGGGCAGTGGCACCTCCCAGGGCACCCTGGCTCTGAAAAGGGGGTGCTGCAGGGTTCGTGGACCCCAAGAATGGCTGTCACAGACACCACACGACACTGAAGACCATGCCGCATGCTTCCGTGTACGTGAAGGACAAGGAGAGTGAGGGTCCTCGGGGAGCACCTGGGGGCTGGTTAGGATCTGGGTTTTAAATCTGCATATCGGTTACAAAGCTGGTGTAGTTTATGAAAATGTTTTCAAGCTGTTCGCGTATGCTATGTGCCCTTTTCTAAATGAATGTTAGCTTTAAAACAGTTTAAAAAACAAGAGCAAACACGTCCTCACGAGATGCCTGGTAAATTGGAGGTTTACAGAAAGTCTAGGGACGCTCATGAACGGGCTCACTTGAGAAATTCCAGGCTAAGGACGCTTCCACCTAAAGGTGCCTTGGGATCGGCCCCTGAGAGATGAGCCGGGGGCTGGCGCTAAGTGATTCCTGCCCTGGACAGCTCTCAAAGATTATCTGGTCCCTTAACTGGATGGTGGAGGGAGTCTGAGGCACATCTGAGGGGCAGGCAGTTGGATACAGGTAGGTGGGGAGACCTGAGCTGGAGACAGCTTTGTGCTTTGGTATTTTTTAAACCGTGGGACAGTAAGAGGTCTCTGGGGAGAATTTACAGTTCAGAATAGGTGTGGTACGTGCAGTGCATATTAGGTACCTGCACATTATTTTGTTAATACAAACCCATAGAAGGTCTTAGTGCCCCCATTCTGCAGATGAGAACACCAAGGCTCAGAAACACAAGGTCACTGGTCAAGACCGGAGGATTTGGAGTCAGGCTGTCCAAGTCCCCGTCCTGGGCTCGTCTGAGAGCAACTCATGTCAAGGCTCTGCTTTTCACTGAGTGCCATAACAAGTGTTCCCTGTCTTATTAGAAATCTTTATTCCACATCTAGTGAGCGAATAGTATGAAAATCATACACACGGCTACTTGCTCGCTCCCCTGGGACTGGACCCTTAGGTTCTTCCAAGTGGGGGGTGGGGTGGAGAGCGGAACCTGCGGGTTCAAGGCTCAGCTCCCGGCATAGAAAGGGATGCCCTTGACGATCGGTTGCTGCGCCCAGGAATGGACTTATTCACGTCCCCGGAGAGAGCCGCGGCCCGGCCCCGGGTCAGTCCGCCACCCTCCGCATTGAGTAACATCTTTGTTTAATTTGGGCTACTTCCACAGGCAGAAGGAAAGGGCGTCTCTGTTTCTACGTATCATCAATCACCATGTGATGTATCACCAGAGTTTGAACGTGGTTCAGGGGCTTATTGACCGTGTGCATTTCTTTTTTTGTAACTTCTTTCATAATCTTCACTCGTTTATTTTTGTAATAACCTGATTGTTTATTACAGGGGACAGCCTAGAAAAGATGCAGTGTCCAGCAATAGACTACATACTGTGCATATGATTAGATTCAGTTATACCAATATTCCATGATTTAATGGAATATTGTGCCGCTGTTGAAAAGGCTGGATAGGATTCCTACGTAGAAATATGATCTTTGTGAACTAATAGTATGTGACAAACAAAACAAAAAACCCCAAAAGCAAAATTGAGTGTGAATATATAGGTCTACACTGCAATTACACGCTGGAAAAACTGTATTCATGTAGCTCAAAGACCTAAAGGGAAGGAAAAGAAATCCGGCATTGTGTTTACTAGTGAAAATTTTGTTATTTAATTTTTGCAACAGAGGAATCACTGTACCAGAAACCTGGAGTGGTGTCATAGTAGAATCCCTGTTCCTGACCTTGACCGAGTTAGGATCACAGTTTGGTTTTCTGACCAAAGATCTGCACCATTTCACCAGGGGAGATGTGGTTCTTCCAGAACCAAGTTTCTAACTGGTTTCCGTCTGGGTCTCTATGTGCAGAAGATGGGACTGGTCTTCAGAGAGCTTCCACAGCAGGATTAGGAACCAGGGAAGCCCCCCCCCCCAACCTGACCCGGGGGCGGGGGGGGGGGGGGGGGGCTGGGCCAAGACCACACGCCCCTCCTTGCATTGTGCTCCAAGCAGGAAGCCATCTGTCACGTCGCACCGTGACAGCCCAGCTTTCTCCCATCTCAGAGCAGCAGGACAGCCCCGTCCCCACCCGGCTCCCCAAAACAAATAGCTCTCCGTTTGTTTGAAAGCTCATTGTTGGCACACGGGTACTGTTTTTCTCCAAGTCAGAAAACAAATGGCTTTGACGCCTGCCCAAACTCTGGAGGACAAGCCTCCTGTGGTTCTCGTCTGTGGTCCCCACCCTGAAGGCCCTGGCTGCCCTGCCTCCCACCCCACCCCTCCCGGCACAGCCCAGCCCTGCATCCCCAGCTCACGGCTCCTACGGCACCCAGCACCCCCAGCCTTCCTGTCTCTTTGCCCTGCCGGCTCCTTGTGCCCCAGGAACCTGCCAGGATGCCAGAGGGGCTTCCTGCCTGGGGTGCTAACCCAAGCGTGGGGGGCCTGGTGCACCCCGTCCTGCACAGTCCCAACCTCTTTATGACAAGGTTACCCATCATTCTCCTTGACTCCCTTGTCAGCGTGTTGATTTCCGCTCTGGCCACTAGCCTGTAGGTTCCCTGAGGGTAGGACCCTGTCTGCGCATCACTGGTGGGAAAGAAATCCCTGCTGAGCTCTGCAGACAGGGCCACACCCCTGCCCCTGGACGGCTCGTGGTGAGCAGAGCAAGGTTCTGCATCAGGGTCACACGGCGTCACAATGTCCCTCCTTGCGTTGTGCTCCAAGCAGGAAGCCATCTGTCACGTCGCAGATGCCCTCCTTCCAAATCACTGCCGAGGAGACCGCAGCCAGGGAGGTGGCTGAGTCCCTGACACCCGGGGTGGCTCCCTGGGCCATCCCCACGATGTGACCCAGCCACCTCCCCCACCATCCCCCTGCCGGCCCCTCTGGGTCCCTTCCCCGCTATATCCTAAGGGACTCTTCCTCACTAGGAACGTCCTGGGGCAGCGGCCTGACTAGAGCAACCAACGAGGCAAGAATTCTGACCCTCGAGTGGGCCGCAGGAAATTAGAGATTCCAAATTATGCCAAATATATACAATTAAATGCAAAATTGTGGAGTCCCGGGCTCCCCTGATGCCCTGTCTCCTAAACACCCGCCCGGCAGGGCACTGAGCCAAGACCTCCTTGACAACATGTTTGTTCGTAGGGGACGCCGGCCTGGAGTGGCCATCAGAGGAAGGCCTGTGCGGGGTGCCCCCATCTAGTGACAACTTCCTGTCATCAGGGAAGGCCACAACGGGGGAAATCTTGGCTGGGGGCTTCTTATACTTCCGTCTCCCCCGTGACGCTAAGGTTGTGGATTTCCACACGTCCAGCCCGCCGCACGCCCCGGGTCTTCCGTCTGATGTCCCATACACGCCGGCCGCGAAGGAGGTGTGTCCCTCACAGTGGGACCCCTGTTTCACAGTGAGCGCAGCGGGATCCTGGAGGAAGCTGCCGGCTTCACGCAGACCAGCAGCTGGGCCAGGATGCAACCCAAGTGTCTTATGGCCCCAACGTGCCCAGCCAGCCCCGTGCCAGGTGGCCGGTGAACGCTGGGCGCTGAATTCGGCTTCTCCGAACTCCACATGTGGAAGTCCGAACTCCCAGTCCCTCAGACTGTGACTACATTTGGAGATGGGCCTTCAGAAAAGGGAGTTAAGGGGCATCTGAGGGCCCAGTCAGTTAAGCTTATGACTTCAGCTCAGGACACGATCTCGCGGTTCGTGAGTTCGAGCCCCGCATCGGGCTCTGTGCTGACAGCTCAGAGCCTGGAGCCTGCTTCCGATTCTGTGTCTCCCTCTCTCTGCCCTTCCCCTGCTTGTTCTCTGTCTCTCTCCCTCAAGATAAATAAATATATTTTTTAAAAAGATTTAGAAAAGGAAATTAAAGTGGGGTGCCTGGGTGGCTCAGTCACCTGAGCATCTGACTTGATTTCAGCTCAGGTCCACGATCTCACGGTTACGGGATGGAACCCCACGTCAGGCTCTGCACTGAGCATGGAGCCTGCTTGGGATTCTCTCTCTGCCTCTCTCCTTTGCTCATGCTCTATCTCAAAAAAATATTTTTGTTTTACAGATTAGCACGCACCTGCATGCGCGTGCCCGCACGTCGGGATGGCCACACGCGGATGCGAGGCCAGCCCCTGCAAGCCAAGGAGACGGGTCTCAGGAGACAGCAGCCGAGCTGACACCTTGACCCGAGGCTTGGTCTCTGGAACCTCAGAGGAGAACTCTCTGTCTAGCACGCCGCTTGAGCAGACGACGCAGGTAGAAAGACAAGGGTGAGAAGGTGCTATGAGTCGTGGGCTGAGACATGGTAAGGAGGCCTCGAGACCAGGGCGGGAAGGAGGTGAGAGAGTGCACAACATTCCAGGGCATTCTAGAACCTCAGCTGTCCTGGGACTCTGTGGATCCGAAGAAAAACTCCCAGGGCAAATGCAAATAAAGCCACCGTCATTTATTGTCCTGTTCAATAGACTTCTGGAAGTGCCGTCCTCCGCTTTGACCCCTGGAGCTCCTGTGCCACCAGCAGGAGCCTGGAAAGCAGAAAAGCCAATGGGATTGTGTCCTTGGGAGACCAGGCACGAGAGTGGGGCTGTCCCAAGAGCAGCTCCGCACAAGCGGGGCAGACTAAAATCTCGGAGCTCATGTGGCTCAAGGGGCAGGAAAAGTATTACATGCTGAAGCAAATATAGTTATTTGACAAAGATGAGAGAATCTAAGGCACCTGGGGGCTCAGTTGGTGGGGCATCCAGCTCTGCATCCTAGCTCAGGTCTTGATCTCCGGGTCGTGAGTTCAAGCTCCACATTGGGCTCCACGTTTGTCTCCACGAGGTGTTAACCTACCTGCACTGAAGTCGTAACCGTAACTGACTGAGCCACCAGGCGCCCCGTAACCCACCTTTTTATTTTTTAAAAATTTTAATGTTTATTTATTATTGAGACAGAGAGAAACAGAGCATGAGTAGGGGAGGGGCAGAGAGAGAGGGAAACACACAATCCGAAGCCTTCAGCACAGAGCCCGACGTGGGGCTTGAACCCACAAAGCATGAGATCATGACCTGAGCCGAAGTTGGATGCTTAACCAACTGAGCCTCCCAGGGGCCCCTAATTCCCCTTTTTAAAGGCCCATCTCCAAGGTTGGGCATGAAGCCTACTTTAGAAAGAGAGAGAGAGAGAACTGGTCAAGTTCTGGAAGAACTGCCGGGATGCCTGGGGGGCAGGGGTGGAAACAGACTGCCTTTTGTTCGAGTTTTTGTTTGCTCCAGGACAGATCTGCAGGTCTTCTGCAGTTTGCCAGAGATAACCCTCTGGAACGGCAATCTCGAAACTTCCTGTTAGTCCGAGTTGCAGAGCAGTGAGTAAGAGTTCAGGCACCTCGTCTTCTCCCCTTGTTGGAGGGGTTCTCTGCTGAAGAGCCTCAGGAGGGCGCCCTGATTTCTTCCCACTGTACCTCTCCCCCGCCGCCCTTCCTTGAGACCAGGGTGCTGGCCTGTGACCCAGGGGAGCTGACCGCCCACGACTGTCCCTGTCTTTGTACTGGAAGCCAGTGATGGGAAGAGGCAGGCTTGGTGGCAAATCCCTTTTCTGGGCAGCTCGAAGCAGTAGCACCAACGTGGAATTTCTGGGCCTGAACTTGGCTGTGGCCCCAGCTTCACTCTGGATGTCCCTGGTCTATTCCAGCTTCTAGGCTTGGTCTGCGGCATTCCTGATCATTCTACCGGCCGCCCAGGACCCTTCCAATGAGCTTCTTTCCTTTTACATCGACCAGAGTTGGTTGCAGCTGACAGTCCTGCTTGACGCTTGGGATTGTTACAGAATTAGAGGAGGAGCGGGTGTTCCCCCAAGGACGCTGGGCAGTGGGAAAAGCGCCTCTAACTTCCGGTGGGCGTCTGGGCGGGGCATCTGAACCTGACTTTGGCTGCCGCTGGTGGGAGGAGTTAGCAACTTTGTAGTGGTATGCGAGATTGTTGGGTTGAGTTCAGCAAAAGCAAGCTTGGAGAGAGAGACAGAGAGAGACAAAGAGACAGAGACAGAGAGGGGTGAGTGAGGGCACTGAGCACAGCACACGGCGGCTCGTCCTGGGCACCGTTCGGGAATCCTATGCCGCCACAGCTCCCGCCTGAGAACTGCGTCCCTTGTTAAAGAGTTGCAGTCTTTACAAGGACAGATCTAACGTCTTACCTTGTTCTTAGTCCTAAGTGCTTTCTGTATTTTATTGACCTTCTGATGGAGTGAGTTTTCCGCCGTGGTTTTTAAGTTGAGGCCACTGAGGTAAAAGAAAGTTGTAAGATTTTACGTACCCAACATGTACAATATGTGCATCGTGTGCAATTATATCCATTACTATGAGATTTATAATAGGAAGATGAGCATAAATAGAAACAAAACCCCGGTGTGTAGTAGAGAGAAGAGTCAAGGACGGGACCTATCTCCACTACGGAATGTCATGGCACTTTTTAAAATCATGTATATGAAGACTGTGACAACAGAGGTAGTTGTTTTTTAACAAAATACAAGTGAAGGCAGAACTTAAAATTGCATATATATATATATATAATATGTGTATTCTAGGCTTTGTTATAATGTATATATTTTATATAGTATGTATTATATATACAAATATGGGGGAAATTTGGAAGAAAATTGCTGTCTCATTAGGACAGTGGCATTCGCGGATCTTTCTGTGGTGATGATTTTTTCACTTTCTACATGTATGACTTTCTCATTAATGAAAAGTAAAATCTAAGGGCGCCTGGGTGACTCAGTTGGTTAAGTGTCCAGCTTCAGCTCAGGTCACGATCTTATGGTTCCTGGGTTTGGGCCCCATGTCGGTCTCTGTGCTGACAGCTCGGAGCCTGGACCTGCGTCGGATTCTGTGTCTCCCTGTCTCTCTCTGCCCACCCTCACCCCGCTCTCTCTCTCTCTCTCTCTCTCTCTTTCAAAAATAAATAATAAACACTTTAAAAAATCTAAACTAAGCCACACCAGTGGTTCTGCAGAACTTGCTTTTACAAAGTCAGGAGTTCGGTCCCCACCCCAGAAGGACCTGCCCTTGTTTCTCCGTTTTCACTTCTCAGGTTTATAATGTACTTTTCACAGCGATCACATGGCAGAAAATCAGGTCGATGGAGGGGAAAACATCTCCCATAATCCCACCCCCTGACGCAAACAGAAGTGCCCTGAGCCTGTTGCCAGTATTTTACACCCACAGTTTACGTCGCTCGGCTCAGGGCACAGAGCCTTGGAACCCGACTTCTTTCATTCGCGCTCTGTCATGGGCGTGTGGTGTCTAGGGAGGCTGCTTAGCCTCCTCCTCCACGGGCAATAAGACGCCATCAGACCGACGAGACATCAACTCATCCCCCTGTTGGATGTTTGAGTTAATTCCAGTTTCTTTGCTGATATAAGAAAGACTGCAGAGACCGTTTATTTGTTCATGAGGCTTTTCATTTTGGGGGTTATTTCTTTAGGACAGATTCCCAGAAGTCAGATGAGTAGGTCAAAGGGCACATGCTTCCCCAGTGAGCATCTAAGCTGGCCCGGTCACCTGCCGTCTTTTGGAAGGACAGATGGTTCCAATTAAAGGCTCCAAGTTTCCCCATAGGCTCCAGCTGCGTTCAGGGGGAGTCGGGGCGGGGGGGCCACTGGGGTCTCTGCCACCAGGGCAGACTTGCCAAGCTAAATGATCAGTGCCAACAGTCTCCGTAGGTAGTGTTTTTCTAAAAGGAACGCAACCGTCTTTTGTGTTGACTCGTGATGAAATCCGTCTCGAGGCAGCTGGGAGCCTTGCAAAGTGCCTGCTTTGCTCAGCGAGGGGCAGGCCCACCGGCGCTGGCTTGGGACCCACCGCCACCCCTCCTGACCACCGCGCCGCAGCTCAGGGTGTCAAGTGCCTACATCTCTCCCTACCGCAAGTCGTCCCCATTCTGCAGATGGGAAACCCGAGGTCCAAATGGGTGACGGGACCTGCCTGGGATTCCACAGTGATTCAACAGCAAAACAAACATTCGGTCTAGTCCCCAGGGCCACTCCAGTATCAATGCACGTTGGACCAGGTTCATTCACGCCGCAAACACTGAGCCACTTAGCTAACATACAGTGCAGTCTTGGCTTCAGGAGTAGAACACAGTGATTCATCTCTTATACACGACACCCAGGGCTTATCAAACTGCTGCCCTCGTTAATGCCCGACGCCCATTTTCCCTGCTCCCCCAACCCCCTGCCCCATAACCCTCAGTTTGTTCTCTGTATTGAAGAGTCTCTTACAGTTTGCCTCCCTCTCTGTTTTTATCTTATTTTTCCTTCCCTCCCCTGTGAGCATCTGTTAAGTTTCTCAAATTCCACATGAGTGAATCATGATAACTGTCTTTCTCTGACTTATTTCGCTTCGCATTACACACCCTAGTTCCATCCACGTTGTTGCAAATGGTAAGACTTCATTCTTTTTCACCACCGAGTAATACTCCATTGTAAATATATGAGCCACGTCTTCTTTATCCATTCACCAGTTGATGGACATTGGGCTCTTTCCATAATTTAGTTATTGTTGACGGCACTGCTATAAACATTGGGGTCCATGTGTCCCTAGGAATCAGCACTCCTGTGTCCTTTGGATAAATTCCTAGTAGCGCAATTGCTAGGTCACAGGGTAGTTCTATTTTTAATTTTTTGAGAACCTCCACACTGTCTTCCAGAGCGGCTGCACCAGTTTACATTCCCACTGATGGTGCAAGGGGCCCCTGTTCTCCACATCCTCGCCAGCTTCTGTTCTTTCCTGAGTTGTTCATTTTAGCCACTCTGACCGGTGTGAGGTGGTATCTCAGTGTGGTTTTGATTTGCATCTCCCTGATGATGAGTGATGTTGAGCATCTTTTCATGTGTCTGTTGGCCATCTGGGTGTCTTCTTTGGAGAAGTGTCTGTTCATGTCTTCTGCTCATTTCTTCACTGGATTATTTCAGGTGTTCAGTTTGGTAAGCTCTTTATAGAGTTTTGACACTAATGCTTTGTCTGAAACGTCATTTACAAATATCTGGGAGAGAGAATTTCAGCAGGCTCCATGATCTGATGTGGGGCTCGACCCCACGATCTGAGATCATGACCTGAGCTGAAGTCAGGAGTCTGATGCTTGGGGCGCCTGGATGGCTCAGTTGGTTGAGCATCCAACTCCTGATTTCAGCCCAAGTCATGATCCCAGGGTCATGGGAGCGAGCCCCGATCAGGCTTGTCCTGAGCAAGGAACCTGCTTGAGGTTCGATCTCTCTCTCCCTCTGCCCCTCCCCACTGTGTGTGCACTCTCTCTATTTTTTTAAAATTTTTAATGTTTTTTTAAATTTATTTTTGAGAGACAGAGAGCAGGGGAGGGTCAGAGAGAGGGGGAGAAACAGAATTCGAAGCAGGCTGCTCTGAGCTAGCAGTCAGCACAGAGCCTGATGTGGGACTCGAACCCACAAACCGTGAGATCATGCCCTGAGCCGAAGCTGGACGCTTAACCTACTGAGCCCCCCAGGTGCCCCATATCCTGGCGTGAGCCCTGACCGCGGGCCAGCGCTATGCCACGCTTTGGCTCATCACCTTATCTGGTTTTCCTAGAACACCCCGCGGGCTGGGGGAAGCTGCCGTTTGACAGAGGGAGGCACGGGGGCGCAGTGTCCCTCTGCACCGTGGGGCGCTCTCTGCCCAGGGCGCAAGCCGGCTTCCTCTCCTGGCTTTGCACTTGCCCGCAGAGCCTGGCTTGCCCTGCACCTTCCTTCAGGCCGCTTGGCTTTGCTGCTGTTTGCTTCTCGCTCCTTCCTGCTGCGTGGCTGTGTGGTGGTGTGGCCAGGAGGAGCCTTGCACGCACACAGGGCGTCTGCCAAGCCCCTGGGCTGCCCTGGAGGGCTGCCGTGCTTGTGGCTGTGGCCGTGGCACTGCCCAGGGCGCAGCAGCCCCACGCCCGCCCCTGTCCCCACCCCCACCCCGGGTGCCTGCGATGATTGGGCAATACCGAGGGGCTCTTGCCGCCTCCCTGTTGGCCCCCTGCTGTCTGCAGGCCTACGTCCAGGACCTCAGACTGTCGTATGAGGCCCGGGGACGCTCTGCCCTGCCTGTTTTCTTTAGCCTCTTCCGTCTGTGCCCTCAGCAAATTGCTGTTTATCCATTCACTCAACAAGCATTTTCTTGAACAACTACTATGTGCCAGGCACTGTTGTAGGTGCAGAAGTGAACCGAACGGACAAAATCCTGCCTCCCTGGAGCTGACCCGGGGGGACGGGGAGGGGGGTGGAATTTCCATTCAGACCTGAAATATCCTGCCTTCCCCTGTGGCTGAGTTTCCCTCACCCGGAAACCTTCCCCTCCTGGCAAAGCTGTTCTCACCCCAAGTGTTCCCAGACTCCCCAGGATCAGTCCGGTGACTGGGGGGAGCACCTCAGCTCTGCCCGTGCCCCCTGCCCCCCCCCCCCCGCCGACCACGAACAGAAGCTTCAAGACCTGGGAGACACGTCTGGTTTTAGTTTCGGTCTTCCTAGAAAATGTGTAGCGTTTAGTCTGACATGGAGAGAGTCGGTCTGCGTTTTGGATTTCACAGTTTACGAGGCTGACTTCACTGATGACTGCATTTTACGTGCCCTCGTGTTTCGGACCGCCCAACACCGTTAACGCCCTCTGGGATTTCGGGGTTGACGTTGGGCACAGTCGGGTGGTCCGTGGGGGCAGGGAGGGAGGCACGTGTCCTCTCCCACCGGCCCCCTCCTGGGTCCCCGTGGTCCTGTTCCCCCCGAGTCTCACAGCCATGCTGGCATCGGCCATCCGCACACCTCGCTGACTGCGAGGCAGAGCTGCCTTCTGTCCATCTCGGGCTCTTGCTCGGGCCTTGTGGTCACCATACTCAGGCCCGTGGAAACGTGGAGAATGAGTGGATGGCCCTAACTGGCACGTGTCTCGCACCTGAACAGCCCCACACACCTGGGTCAAGCATGCGTCACTCTGCCAGTGACCCGAGCCCCCGTCGCCGCCATCCGCCCACACCCGCCGACTCCACGGTGCAGGGGCGACTTAGCCGACCTCAGGCAACCCACGCGCAGCACGGCCCTGAGTCCCCAAGCGCTCCTGTGAGGTAGGAGTGTTGTGCCCAATTTCTAGGTAGAGAAACAGGTGCGGGAAGACCAGGGGCCGACCAGGTGCCACGCAGCACCAAGCCCGGGGCTTTTGTCCCTGGCTCTCCTGGAACAGGAGACCCAGACGGGTCAGTGTGGTTCATTCTCCCTGGCTGAGACGAGGGGCGGGGACTCTCCGGAAGAGCAGGTGACTCGGAATGAGCAGAGCAGAGGGTCGGTGGCCCGTTTAGAAGAACCCGGGACACCGTCGGGCAAGGAGACCTCAGGCAGTGCCGTGTCGCCAAGCCTGTTTCTTACGCCATTTAAAAAACTTCTATACACCCCGTGTTAATCGTATGAAGGAGATCCAAACCACAGAGGAACGTGGACAGAACCCCCCCCCCCACCCGTCAGGCTCGTTTTGTGCATCCCTCTCTGGCTCCTGCGCCTCCCCCTGGAGGAATCATGGCATCGGTACCGTTGTCTATTCGGGTTTTTTTCACTTCAGCATGATTTTTAAAGCAAATATGCAGATTAAACTATGTAGGAGACATCCTTTGTCTACTCTTTAAAAACTGGAGTAAGTAGGGGGTCCGGGGGTGGCTCAGTCGGGTAAGCGTCCAGTTCTTGGTTTCGTGATCTCACAGTTTGTGGGTCCAAGCCCTGCATCAGGCTCTGCACTGACAATACAGAGCCTGCTTGCGAGTCTCTGTCCCTCTCTCTGCCCCTCCCCTCCACTCTCTCGTGTTCTCTCTCTCTCTCTCTCTCAAAATAAAGAAATAAACTTAAAAAACTTGGAGTGAGCAGTGGACCATCACAGACAATTGTTCCTATAGCATCAATTAGAAAAACCTGGATAAACAGCAAAAATCATTTTTTTAAAAAGTTAATTATTTATTTTGAGAGAGAGAGAGAGAGATGGAGGAGCAGAGAGAGAGAGTCCCAAGCAGGCTCCATGCTCAGCTCGGAACCCAACATGGGGCTGGATCTCATGAAATCAAGAGTCAGATGCTCAACCAACTGAGCCACCCAAGCACCTCCCCTCTTTTAAGTTTATTTCCTTATTTTGAGAGAGAGAGAGAGAGAGAGAGAGATCATCTTGTTTAAGGAGTGGAAGAGCGGCAGAAGCAGTGAGCTCATGCTAGATTAAATTCAGGTGTGTCGGGAGACCTTGACTCAAGCTGATGTTTTTGTTTGTTTGTTTGTTTTGTTTTAGGGCTGAGGACCGGGCTGGTCTTGGCCAGGAGTCTCTTCCAGGGAGAAGAGAAGCCAGCAGACATTCGAGTGGCCACGGGGCAAGCGGGGTGAGGAGGCCGGAGACGGGCCGACGCACAGATCGTTTCCCCGGCGGTGCCTCCGCTGAGCTCTGGGGCTGCGCAGGGAGCGGGGGAGCCGGGGGACGCCCTGGAAGGCGGAGTGGGGCTTCGGGCACAGATCAGCCAGGGAGAGGACCCGCCTTAAACACACTGCCTGGCCCCCTGCTCCACACACCTGCCAGATGTGACAGGCTCCCGGCAGGAAGGGGGGGGGGGGGGCTGGAGCCCTGGCAGGGCAGGGCCGACTCTCCGGAGCCTTCCAGGGCTAAGGAGATGAGGTCCCAACAGGTTCTCAATCAAAAGCTCGGAGGACACGGTCTGGGAACAGGGCCACCCAGAGCCACACTGGCCATGGCTGCCGCCACAGCCCAGCCCCTCCCCTGCTCCATTTCTGGCTGGATTGGGGTGAAACGGAAAGTTTGACGACAGATGAGGCACAGCACAATACAAGAAAAATGAGTGGGAGTACAAGTCAGTAAAAAATATGTGAACTAAAAGATAGGGGAAAAAGAAGAGATTTTTTTTTAGTGCAAAGGAGAAAAGACCGATGGGACGGAGTCAGAAGGTCTAACAGACAGAGGGGCCTGAGTGGCTCAGCCAGTCGGCATTCGACTCTTGATCTCGGCTCAGGTCATGACCCTGTGGTCTTGGGATCAAGCCTCACGTTGGGCTCGGCACTGAGCGTGGAGTCTGCTTGAGAGTCTCTCTCTCTCCCCCTCCTCTGCTCGCCCCCTCTCTCCCTAAAATAAAATAAAATAAAATAATTTTTTTAAAAAGTCTAACGTACATGTAACTGCAGCTCCAGGAAAAAAAAAAAAAGAGGAGAAAAGCAGTACTCAGATTGTGACCAAGAATTACCCGCAAACAAGAAGAGATGTCAACCCACATGTCTGAGAAGCTCAATTTACCCAAATAGGATAAGCACAAAGAAGACCACATGCTAAGCACAGAATAGTCAAACTGTTGAAAAACAAACCCAAAGAGGAAATCTTTTTTTTAAAGTGTATTTAAATGCAAGTTAATTAACGTGCAGCGCAGCACTGGCTTCAGGAGTAGAACCCAGGGATTCTTCTCTTAAATTTTTTTAAATGTTTATTATTTTTGAGAGAGAGAGAGAGAGAGCAAGCAGGGAAGGGGCAGAGAGAGGGGGAGACACAGAATCTGAAGCAGGCTCCAGGCTCTGAGCTGTCAGCACAGAGCCCGACGCGGGGCTTGAACCTAAGAACCGCGAGATCATGACCTGAGCCGAAGTTGGACGCTTAACCGACGGAGTTCCCCAGGTGCCCCCAGGGACTCATCTCTTACATGTAGCACCCAGTGCTCATCCCAAAAAGCACCTGCCATAGAGGAGAAAACAGGCGGCAACCTCTTGGACCTCAGTGACAACAACTTCTCACCTGGCAAGTCTCCGGAGCCAAGGGAAATAAAAGCAAAAATGATCTTCTGAGACTTCATTAAGCTAAAAACTTCTGCACGACGAAGGAAACAATGCATAAAACTAAAAGACAACCAACAGAATGGGAGAAGATACTTACAAAAGACGTATCGATAAAGGGTTAGGATCCAAAAATCTATAAAAAAATTAATCAAATTCAACACCCCAAAACAAATAATGGGCAGAAGACATGAACAGACACTTTTCCAACGAAGACATCCAGGCGCCTAACAGACACATGAGAAGATGCTCAATGTGCTCATCATCAGGGAAATACAAATCAAAACCACAGTGAGGTACCACCTCACACCTGTCGGAATGGCTAAGATTAACCAAGAAAAATCTTAAAAGCAGCTGGGAGTAGGCGTTGAGGGAGAGAAAATACAATATCTTTGCAAGAACCTTGAGAGAGCGGCGGGGAACAGAACGCTGCCCTGACCGCAGAGGCGCACAGGCTGGGAAGGAAACGGAGGGCTGGGGTCCACGCGGTTTGTTCACGGCCAATGGAGGCACGGAGGAGAGGACACAGGTCACCCGGACGGGCCAGCGTGGTCCTCCCAGAGACGGAGCATCTGCCTGGAGTCCTGACAAGATCCACCAGACAGAAGCCGCCAGCAAGGCCTCTCTGCACGGACCGCCAAGACGGCCTCCGCCTCACAGCCCAGGGCCCCAAGAGGGCAAGGTCCCTGTTCCTCAGAATTCCCCAGAATTTCTCCTGTGAGTCAATCACACCCAACAAGTTCTGTGGGAGGGACGGGTCCTACCTGGGAACCTGCAGCATCAAACTCTCTTCCTCCCGTCTCTGGATTCCGTGCCTCCAAGCATGTCAGGGCACTGTCTGCTCAGAGGGCCACTAGTTCATGTTGAAAATGAAAGGCAGAGGCGCGCCTGGGCGGCTCCGTCCAACCCTGGCTCAGGTCTTGATCTTGCAGCTTGTGGGTTCGAGCCCCGCATCGGGCTCTGTGCTGACAGCTCAGAGCCTGGAGCCTGCTTCCGATTCTGTGTCTCCTCTCTCTGCCCCTCCCCTGCTCACACTCTGTCTTTCTGTCTCTCAAAAATAAATAAATGTTTAGAAAAGAAAGAAAGAATGAAAATGAAAGGCAGAATAGCATCCTTCACCTTGAGGTGTGGCCCATACTCCTGGGGACCCATCGTTTTAACACACCTATTGGTGTCAAACATTTTCAAAGAATCAATTTATTTAGCCGATATCCACTGAGCACCTAACACCGTCGGACCCTGAGCTAGGGGCTGAAACTTTACGGAATAAACAAGTCCCAGGCCTGCCTTTGGGGACGATCCTTAATGAGAAACATTTGGGGGCCAACCATTGGGTAAATGGCTTTTGAGCCAATGTGCTGTAATGCTATTTCTTTTTCCCCCCTAATGGGGTTATAGCTTTGGAAGTGCGCTTGGCAGGCACGTTTCACAACCTCGTTAGCCCGCTACTCCCGGCACATGCTCATTATTGGAGCTGAAGTCTCAGTTTCATCCAAAGTGCATGAAAAAACTTGGAGATATACAGTCTCATAATTTTATGCCTAATCTCCAACGCCGGTTTCCCAGGTTTGAGTTTTGGCGTTCTTAGAGGCACAGCGGGAAACGTAGGCCAGACAAACAAAACACAAGCCCAAGCTGGAAAGGGGGAAATACCCACGCACCTTAGAGGCCATCATTATCTATGCGAGACCGAACCCTGAAATCCAATCTGAGACATTCCCCAGAGAACGTGTGTATTTTTCATGGCAGGTTTCATATGTGTCTAATCTTCCGCACATGAAAATCACTTTAATAAAACTTACCCACTCACGTTCTCACGAGAGAGCATCTGATGGCTATTCCGAGGTCTTATGACTTCAGTCGGAGCCAGGGAAAACTCAAAATATATTTCTGAAGCTTTAATAGAGAAATAAAACAGCCCACAAGGCGAAGACCTCTACGTCAAAGACACGAGTGGGAATTTATTCATAGTTCGGAGTTGTTCCGTAAGACTTTAGGGCTGAGCGAAAAAATTGTTTTGAACCCTGAAGTCACCACCAAGACCCAAGCGAGGGTCCGTGACCTCTCCCCCTCGCCCCCTGCTGTAAGGGAACATTTCAACTCCCTCCTTAAAAACCCAGCCGGGAACCACTCTGGTAGGAAGCCTGCTTGGAAAAGAGCTAGTTACACGTGAGCCATTTTCTCCAGTGTTGACGCTTGTCCCTTCGGAAGACAAGCCTTTGTTTTTTATTTTGACAATTTTGAACGCAACGATTTTCAAAACGTACTATACACGAGCCCTGGCCTTTGGAAGCCCAGTGTGTGCCTCTTACGTTCTGTTTTTCCTTGAAGGGTTCTCGTCGCGACGGTGGCGGGGCACGGTCCTGGGACGCTGAGGGCCGGGCTGTGCCCAGCTCACCCCTGAACCCCCAGCACCAACGGTCTGCCGAGTGACCCTGTCCGTGAGCGAAACTCAGAAGATGGGGGGGCAGGGAGAGGAGCTCGGGAAGTCTGGGGCGCGGAGAGGACACTCCTGTGAGCTCTTCTCAGTGACTCTGCTCCCCGGATACTGGGGGTGCGAACGAAAGTCCCAGGACAATCCAGAGACAGGACTCCAGCTCCCGAATACCGTGGGTTACCTGGGCCTGGGCTGAGAAGAACAAGAGACCTTCCACCTGCCCGGACCCTTGGAGAAGCAGATCCCCGTGGCCACGCAGCGGCTGCACGATGCCATGATGCCCCCTCCTTCTCCTTTCAAAGCGTGCTGGCACTTTTCCGGAAGCTCACAGTCTGGGGGGCGTGAGAAGGAGAGACAGGGGAGAAGGGAGGCGAGAAGCAGGGGCCACCAGCACGAAGCAAGCAGCAAACAGAGCCGCACGCACAGTTTTCATTTCTAAGCCCGATAGGGCTCGCAGATGGCGCTCTCTCGTCTGCTCCGGGTCTTCCCCCAACTGGAATTAGAATTGCTTCTAGGGCTTGCAAACTACAGGTCGGCAGCGGAGACCCACCAATAAGCTTTATAAATGGTTTGAATTTGATTGCTTTCCCCTTTAGCCGCAGACCCCACCACTCCCTATTACACACTCTGCCGACTCACCTTATTGGTCCAGCCTCGAAGCCCATCGAATTCCTCACCGTTGATCCAGAAGCGACACATCCATTCATCCTACTCGTGCCAAGTTCCTTCGTGTATCGGAAGAGGAATTGACAGCTAGCAGGAAGGTCAGAAGATTAATAAGTGAATCACATCTAACATTTAAGATAAAAAGGACACCGGTTTTATAGAAACTCTTTCAGAAAGCAGAGAATACTTCTCAACCCGTTTTAAAAGGCCAGCATAGGGGCGCCTGGGTGGCTCAGTCGGTTAAGCGTCCGGCTTCGGCTCAGGTCATGATCTCATGGTTCGTGGGTTCAAGCCCCATGTCGGGCTCTGTGCTGACAGCTCAGGTCCGTGGAGCCTGCTTCGGGTTCTGTGTCTCCCTCTCTTTCTGTGTCTCCCCTACTCGTGCTCTGTCTCTCTCTGTCTCAAAAATAAATAAACTATATAAAAAAAAATTTTAAGGCCCGCATAGCTCTCTTGCCAAAACTGGACAAAGACAGTAGGAGAGAAGGAAATTGCAGTTTAATACCCCTCATGAATATAGACACAAAAATCCTTAACAAGATACTGTCTAATCAAATCCAACAATATGTCAAAAGGATACATCATGACCAAGTTGGAGTGATCATGGAAATGCAGTGCAAGGGTAACATTTAAAAATCAACCAGTGCGATTCACCACATGACATCAATTATATATAATCATCTCAATATGTACAGAAAAAACATTTGACAAATCCAATATCTATTCGTGATAAAAAAAAAATATTAGCAAACCAGGAATGGAAAGGAGTCCCTCAGTCTGATGAAGGTTCTCCACACAGACTGACGGGGAGCACGCCCAGTGGAAACTCCAGGATATCTGGGTTATTTCGATTTGGGCCGTTAAGAATAAAGGTGCTATAAACATTGGTGTGCACATTGTTGCGTGGACATAAATCTTCATTTTCCTGGGATAAATACCCAGGGAGATAATTGCTGGGAGGTGCATATAGGTATCTGAACTTTTAATTTAAAAAAAAATACTGCTAAATTATTTTCCAGACGGGTGGAACCGTTTTACATTCCTGTTAGCAATGTGTGAGTGGTCCGGTTTCTGCACATCCTCATCAGCATTTGGTGTTGTCATGATTTTTTATTTTAGTCATTTTGATAGATGTGTACTTAGCCAGCCCACTGAGGTTTTATTTACTTATTTATTTATTTAAATATTTATGTATTCTTGAGAGGGAAAGAGTGTGAGCAGGGGAGGGACAGAGAGAGAGAGAAAGAGAGAGAGAGAGAGAAGATCCAAAGCAGGCTCCGTGCTGTCAGCACAGAGCCAGATGTGGAGCTCGAAATCACAGACCATGAGATCGTGACCTGAGCCGAAGCCGGACGCTCAACCGACTGAGCCACCCGGAAGCCCCGATTTCAAATTAATTTCTTAATTAATGTGAAACTTAGGTTGAGACGTATCTGCTTGTTTACTTTTTAGTTGATGGACGTCCGGTTGCTTCAGCACCATTCATAGTCACGACTCTCTCTCCTCTATTGAATTACTTTTGCACCTTTATGAAAACTCAGTCGGGCATATTCATTTCTAGGTTCCATTTCTAGGCTTTTTATTCCATTCCATTGGTCTGTGTGTCTCTTCTTCTGTCCATAGAGCACCTTTGATAACCTGAGGTGTAGAAGTCATCGCACTGGGCACATCGATTCTCCCCCCTTTATTCTTCATTTTCAAGATCGTTGTAGCTCAGTCTAGCTCCTTCGTCTTTCCATACAGGTTTTGGAATACTCTTGTCTCTAGCTCTATATTGTCTCTATCTTGCTGGGACTTTAATAGAAATCGCACCGAATATGTGGATCCGTTTGGAGAGAATTGACATCATGACGTCATGGATTCGGTTCTCCAATCCGCGAATAACGCACACCTCTCCGTTTACTCAGCTCTTCTTTAGTTTCTTTCATCAGCATTGGATGGATTTCATCCTGTACCTGCTCTGTTAGGTTTATACCTAAGTACTCCATTTTTGAGTCATCATAAATGATACTGTATTTTTAATTTGGGTGTCCACATGTTCACTGCTAGTATATAGGAAAAGGCAAAAAATAGATTTCTGTATATTTATCCTATATCCTGAGATGTGCTCAATTTTATTAGTGCTGAGTGTTTTTTGCAGATTCCTCAGAATTTTCTAGGTAGAAAATTATGTCATCGGTGAATAGGGACAGTATTATTTCTTCCTTTCCGATCTGTAAGGCCCTTTATTTCCTTTTCTTGCTTTATTTCACTGGCTAGAGCCTCCAGTACAATGTTGAATAAAAATGGTAAGAACAGATTTTGCCCTGATCCTGACCTTGGGGGGAAATCATTCAGCCCTCCACCATGAAGTAGAAATAAGGTTACATATAGGGTTTTTATAGATGCTCCTCAGGTTGAGGTAATCCCTTTCCATTCCTCTTTTCTGAGAGTTCTTTATCACGAGTTGGGGTTGACTTTTGTGAAACACTTTTTCTGGGTCAGTTGATATGATCATATATTTTTTCTTCTTCAGCTCCTAATAAGTACATTCATTGATTTTGAAATATTGAACCAAGGTTCATTCCTGGAATAAGCCCCATGTGGTCATGGTATATAATTCTTTTTATACATTGCTAAATTCTACTTACTAGTATTTTGTTAAGGATGTTTGTATCTAAATTCATGAGAGATACTGGTCTGTGAATTTTGTTTCTTTTTCTTTCTTGTCCTGTCTTTATCTTGCTTTGCTATCAGGATAATACTAACTTTATAAGATGAATTTGGGAAGCGTTCTATTTTCTTGAAGTTGACAGTATAGAATTAATGTCAATTCTTCTTTAAAAATTTGGTAGAATTTTCAGTAAAACCATCGGGGCCTGGATATTTCTTTTTTAAGGAGTCTTAAAATAATGAATTCTGTTTTCTAATAGTTATAGGGCTGTTCAAATGATCTGTTTCATACTGAGTGATTTGGGACTAGTATGAGTTTTCAGAAAAGATGGCCCATTTCATCTAATGTGCCAAATTTAGGTGCATACGGTTGCTCAAAGATACCCCTTTTGAACCCTTAGGGGCAGGATCTGGAGTGACTGTCCCTACTGCATTCCAGATGTTGGCAGTTTGTATATTCTGTCTGCAATTTGTCAGTCTTGCTGCATTTGTCAGTTTTATCTTTCAAAGAACCAACTCTGTTTTGTGGATTTTTCTCTGCTATTTTTTTCTTTTATCTTCTGCTTTCTACTCCTTATTATTTCCTTATCTCTATTTCCTTTGGGTTTCCTTTTCTCTTCCTCATATAGAATCTTGAGGTGGAACCCTGGATTACTGATTTGAGGTTTTCCCTCTTTGCTAAAGTCTGCATTCCATGCTATAAATTTCCTTCTCGGCTGTATCTGTGACTCACACATTTTGATATGTCGTATTTTTATTTTAATTCAGCTCCATGTATTTCATTTTACTTCCCTTGAGACTTCCTCTTTGACCCACAGATTTTTTTTTTTATGTTTTTTATTTATTTTTGAGAGACAGAGACAGTGCGCTGATCAGAGGAGGGGCAGAGAAAGAGGGAGACACAGAATCGGAAGCAGGCTCCAGGCTCCAAGCTGTCAGCACAGAGCCCGACGCGGGGCTCGAACCCACAAACTGTGAGATCACGACTTGAGCCGAAGTGGGACATTTAACCACCTGAGCCCCCCAGGCGCCTCTGACCCACGGATTATTTAGAAGCACCTTGTTTCGTTTCCAAGTGTCTGGAGATTTTCCTGTTAGCTTTTTGACATGAATCCCTAGTCAGCTTCTGTTGTGATTAGGGAATACATTGTATGGTTTCAATTCTTTTAATTTTGTTGAGGTCTGTGTTATGGCGCAGGGTATGGTCTATCTTGGTGTAGATTTCCGGGCAGTTATAAAAGAATGTGTGCCCTCCTATTGTTGGGGGAGGGTCTTCTGTAAGTGTTGTTAGGTCCTGCTGGTCAATGATGTTGTTGAGCTCTGCGTCTTTATTGATAGTCTGTCTAGCTGTTCTTTCAAACTTGAGAGACCATATTGAATTTTCCAAGTATAAATATAGAGTGATCTCCTTCTTGTCTCAATCCTACCCATTTTTCTTTCACAAAATTTGCAGCTGTTTTTTGATGCACATTCAGAATTGGTGAATCTGTCCACTCATCATCATAGAATCTCCAGTAATTTGCGTTGCTCTGAAATCCACTTCATCTGATAACAGAGGCACCTGCTTTCCTTCGGTTAGTTTTCATGTGATACATGTTTCTCTGCCCTTTTGATTCTGACCTGCCTGCACCATTGTGAGTGAGTTTCTTGTAGACAGAGTATAGTTGGGTCATTTTAAAAATCCACTACGTGAACTCCTGTCTTTCAACTGCCAATTTGTATCTTCTAGTTGTCTTCACGGGGTAAATGACCATTTACATTTAATTATTGACATGTTAGGGCTTAAATCTGCCTTTTGGCTTTTGTATTGTAGTTGTTCTCTTTTTGTTTGTTTCTGTTTTCCCCTGTGTCATCCTGTGAGTTACTTGAGTAGTTTTTAGAGTTCCATTTTCATTTGTCTGTCATGTTTTTTCATATATTGCTTTGCAGACCTATTTTAGTCGTTGCTTTAGATATTATTGGGGTTGTTATAAAAGCCTATCACAGTCTGTTGGTGTCATTTTACCAGTCAGAGTAAAGTGTAGAAATCTTACCTCCCTTCAGCTTCCTCTAGGCTCACATTTATGGCTGTCTTATGTATTTCCTCTCTATATTTTTGGAAACATATCAGCCAGGTTTTGCTTCAATGTCAAACATAATTTAGGAAACTAAAGAGGAGAAGAAAAGCCCATTGTATTTTCCTGTACTTTTGCTTGCTTTCCTGATGTTCCAAGGCTCCTCATTCTATTGCTTCCTTTCTGTTTAGAAATTTTCCTTTAGCAATTACTTCAGGACATGTCGACTGACAAAATGTCTGCCTAGCTTTCCTTTGTCTGATCATGTCTTGGTTTCCTTTCATTTCAAGAATATTTTCTCTGCATATAGAATTCTGAATTTTCCTTCCAGCCCTTGTTAAATATCCTGCCATTTCTTTCTGGCTTTTGTGATTTCTCTCTCTCTCTGTCTCTCTGTCTCTCTCTCTTTCTTTTTTTTTTTTTGAGAGAGAGAGACAGAGAGAGCAGGAGAGAGGCAGAGGGAGCAAGAAAGAGTCCCAAGCAGGCTCCACACCCAGCGCAGAGCCCAACACAGGGCTCAAACTCAAGAACCGTGAGATCATAATCGGAGCCAAAATCAAGAATTGAACGTTTAACCGATTGAGCCACCCGGGAGCCCTGGGCCTTTGGATTTCTAATGAGGAGTCAAATGATAATTCAAATCATTTCCCCATAAGTAGGATGTCCCTTTCCTCCTGCTGCTTTTGAAAATTTTTTGTCTTTAGTTTCCAGAATTTTGACTACGATGTGTCTTGGTGTGCATTTATTTAGATTTACCCTGTTTGGCACGTGCTCACCTTCTTGAAGCTGCAGTTTATGTTTCTTGCCAAATTTGGGAAATTTTCAGCTATGGTTTGAGCTCCCTCTCTTTCTTTCCCCGTCTAAGACGCTAGGCAACAACTATTTGATCCTGTGTTACAGCCCCCCCCCCCCCCCCCCGCCCCGGGTCACCGGGGCTCTCTCTGTCCCCTCCCCACCCCCATCCTGTTGTCCCTCCCGGCCCTGGACCAGGATTTCTATTGTTCTGTCTTCCAGCTTACAGGCTCTTTCCTTTCTCTATCTGCTGGTTTTTTGCTGGGACTTTCTATGCTTTCATTTGCCCTGAGAACCTTCCTAGCTGCCTGCGGAGGCCCTTTTGTCTTGGGTGCTTTGTGATCTTTGCCAGATAACCGAACACCCCCATGGTCTCAGGGTTGGTATCTATTATCGCCTTTTTCCATCCTGTTTGAGGCCTCTCTGGCTCTTGGTATGATGAGTGATTTTCAGCCAAAACCTGGACGTTCTCATATTACATATGCGACTTTGGATCTTATTTAAACCCCTGTTTCAGCTGGCTGTCTCTCCCACTGGCGGGGTCGGGGCTCTGCCTCACGGCTGCCAGGTGGAGAGAGGGAAGCGCTGCTTTTTCCACTCGGCCTTGATTGACATCCAAGGTGGGTGCTTCCATTCCCCCTGGTGGGGGGGGTGACCTTGTTACCGCTGGGCCAAGGCAAAACCCCACGGGGAGGGGAGAAGGGCCTTGTCCCTGCAGAGCCAGAGCCGGGCAGAAGTCAAGACTCCCTGCATGAGGAGAGGAGCCTGCCAGCAGGGACCAAGGTCTCGGCTCCCCGCTGAGCCATCCCTGACACCACCCCGTGGGGGATGCTGGGGCCTCATCACAGCCTGGGGTGGGCACGGGCCAGGCCCTGTCTTCCCCGGTGTGCTCGGCTAACTAGGGCAGTTTTTGCCTAACGTTTTCTGTCTTCGCTGGGCCGCCCTTTCCTGGCCCTTGGGCTGGAGGGACCGAGCTTCTGCTGGGCGGCTGGGCGCCTGTGCCCGCTGGCATTTCCGGAAGTCAGCCCAGGGCCAGGACGCAGCCGGCCAGAGGGAACCTGGGACTCCCGCCGTGTCAGGGTCGCCTCTGGGGTCCTGCGGCCCCTCATCGGCCTTCCTCCTCCCTCCACCTTGCTCTCTTCCCCTTTTCGTCCTAGAGGAAACACCCAGAGTTTTTAGCTGCGCTTCGCGGCAGGGATGGGGAGGGCACAGCTGCCCCATCACCCCAGGGACGGAGCCACCTCTGCTGTGTCTGCGACCTTCTGTGACTCTATCACTGTTTCAAAATAAAAAGTTAAAAAGGAAACGTCAACTTCGTGTCTCACCAGGGTTTTTGCAAGTCCCAGAATCTAAGAACGTTCTTACCCTGAAAGAAGAAAAGTGGCCATCGAGTCAAGGCAGTCGGTGTGTATGACAAATTCCCAAGGACAGTAGCTTGGAGGCAGGAGTGGGCATGGGGCTGAGGTTGGCAGGAGCAGGTTTACTGAGGCAGCGGGACGACAAACAGGACCGGCAGCGCCCAGGGACGTGGCGCTGGGTAGCAGCTCAGGACACACGGGTGGGCTGGGGTCTCAGAAGAGAATGAAGCAGTTTTTATATTTTTAAATGTTTTAATGTTTCTTTTTGAGAGAGACAGAGAGCAAGCAGGGGAGGGGCAGAGAGAGAGGGAGACACAGGATCAGAAGCAGGCTCCAGGCTCTGAGCTGTCAGCATGGAGCCCGATGATGTGGGGCTTGAACTCACAGACCAGGAGATCATGACCTGAGCTGAAGTCGGATGCTCAACCAACTGAGCCCCTCAGGTGCCCCTGAAGCGCTTTTTAAATAAAAGGCACCACTGGGGGTCCTGAAATGCCCGGCAGTCACCCACCCAGGAGGCACCCACCTGCAGAGTGTCAGAGCTGGGGGGACCCATGGGCGCCACCTGCCCGCCCGCCTCCACGGCAGGAAGCGAGGTCACAGCCACAGGGAGGCTATGGCAGCTGGGCCCGAGGGACACTGTCTGGCTGCCCGGGAGAGGGGACTGAAGGGGAGGCCCACAGCGGGGGCCCAGCCGGACTCCAGACTAGAGGAGATGGGAGCATCTGGAAAACATCATTCACTTTGACCAGTAAGAGTTTAAAAGCCAAACAAAGCCACAGTGAGCTCAGCCGGGTCGCCCCCCCCCCCCCCCACCAAGCAGACCAGCACATCTGGGTGTTTCCTTCTACGCCACGGTTGTTGGCTGCCACGGCTTCCCTGGGGAGAGCATGAGCCTCTAGCAATCAAAGGACACATTTACCAGTCTTCCTCTCCCAGAAGGTAGCCGGTTTCCCAGGAAACAGATTCCCACCTGCTGCAGGGAAACCAGAAGTGGGTCTTTCCATGTTTCCTCTGATACTCCATTGCCGAGGCAGCCCTGGGGGCTGAAAGGCGAGGAACATGGGTAAAAGCAAAAACTAAGCCCCCGCCCGCAGCTGCCCGCCGTCTTGTGGACGACATGCAAGGGCTTGAGTGTGGGCGGAAACGAAGTGTCTGCTCCTAAGTGGTGGCCATCTTGAGGCAATCCATTCCTCGGGGTCCCTTCTGTAACTCCACCTGCCCTGTCTTCTTCCGTCCACCTGCCCTTCCACAGTGTCGGGTCCTGGATCTCCTCTCTCCTCCCCCCAGCCTTTTTTCCTCTCCTGCGGCTCTGGTTACCGTCTCTTTGCCACTCACTCCCACGTGCACAGCCCCGGCCAAGCCCTGGCCTCTGAACCTAAACACACCCATCCGACACGGCCCCCGGGATATGTCTGGGATCTCAGGACTGGCCGTGGACCTCAGGAAGTGGACGGTCAACATGGAGAATCTGCAAGGTGTCCCTTGACAGCTGTGTGTGGCCGGAGCAGCAGGGCCCAGAGGAAGCAAGCAGGGAGCGGTTCCTGGAAGGAGATCAAACCAGTCGGTGCTGCTCACAGAGTTACTGAGAGATGACGATGTGTTTGCCAGGCAGCCCGGGGGTGGGGGGGGCAGCTGGGGGACAGATGGCCCGTGCAGAAATCCAGAGGCATGAAAGGGTTTTCCGGGTGCCGCTGGGGCAGAGTGGGTGTGGGAGGCTCCTGGAGCCTTGACTGGCAAGCACCTGGCCCCAGAGGGTGATGGAGGCCAGGCCCATTGGCCCTGATGCCCAGAGGGTGGAGCAGAGTAATGGGGTCAGATTTGTGTTTTCAAAAGAAGCCTGGCCCCATGGTCCCTGTATTCTCAAATGACAGCCTCAGTTTTCCCATCTGTTGTATGGGGATAATAACAGGACCTACCCCATAGGGTGGTGGTGCAGATTAACTAATTAACACAACGAGACCTGCTCTGCACAGTGCCCGGCACATTGTAGGCACGGAACAATAGGACCTATTTCCTTGTTTCTCTGTTGCCATCTTTCAGGCCCTGACGCTAAAGGGAAGGTTCTGGAAAATGTGGCCGTGCACTCGTGACGGACAGCCTCCTTGCTGAGTCAGTGCCGCGCGGTGCAGAGCTTTCACTCACACAGCGTCAAGGCCAAGAGGTGAATGGCGGCTGAGGGCCCCCTGGTCCCAGCAGGCAGGGACCAGGCCCATCCTGAAAGCACCGCTTGTTTCCAGTTTGCCAGGCTCCGAATCGGGAGAGGAGCCCGGGGGCTTCTTTTAATTCACACCTGAAGTCCCGGGCCCGGGAACAGTGCCGGGGACTTGATTGTTTCTTTCATTGGGGGCAGGGGCTGGAAGTGAGGCAGACTTCCCAGTGTGGTGTGGATGGGGTGGAGAGGGCCACCCGGAGAGAGGTCGGACCCCTTGAGCCCCAGGTCAGGGCCCCTCCCGTGGAGGACACTTCCCGGAGCTACCAGATGCCCTGTGGAATTCCAAGTTAAAATGGATCCACAGGGGCGCGCCGGAGGCTTGGTCAGTTAAGCGTCCGCCTTCGGCTCAGGTCAGGATCTCACGGTTCGTGGGTTCGAGCCCTGCGTCGGGCTCTGTGCTGACAGCTCAGAGCCTGGAGCTGCTTCGGATCCTGAGTCTCCTTCTCTCTCTCTGCCCCTCCCCCACTTACACTCTGGTTCTCTCTGTCTCAATAATAAACATTAAAAAAATTTTTTTAAACAAACAAAAAAACCGACGTCCACAGAACTTTGGAGGTGAGTGTCCCGAGTGTCTGTCTCCCCAGCTCCACCTGAATGCTGTGTTCACCACAGAATTTAAGAGTCAAGTGAACGTGGACCCAGATCTCAGGGTTCCCACGCCCCCGACTGTGGCAGGTCCCACAACAGACGGGAGCCCAAAGTGACCAGGAGGGCGGACGGTGACCGGCAGGGTGCTCGGCCCAGACCAGGCGCCCCAGAAACTCTCCCAACCCCTCTCCACCCGCGGCGGGGAAAACACCCACCAATACTTTCCACTGACACCCTTCGAAGGTTGTAATTTGGCCAGAGGTTTCTTTTAATTAGCTACTGGCAGGAAAAGTTGATTCAGGGATGTGAGTGCTTGATGATTTCTCCAGGTGGCAGGAGAAAATATTAAATGACAAAAACAAACTGACAAACATTCTTGAAGGAAAAGAGAAAGAGAGAGAGAGAG
>NC_043709.1:3806801-3813279 GCF_006229205.1 Suricata suricatta
GCCCCCCACCCTCCCGCCCAGCCCCTAATTGGGAGCAGGTTAGAAGAGGCGTCCGGGGGACTCCAGCCATGGCCGCGGACAACATCCACACCGAATCCCTTCTGTCCTGACTCCCCCATGCGCCGGAACAACAGCATGCAGAACCGATTATGCTCCGCGCAAGAGGCCTGGCTGGGGGCCGCCAAAGGTGGGCGCCTTCCAGGCCACCCCCTGTCCCTCGGGCCGCCCGCCAGTGCCCAGGGCCCCCGCCCGCCCGCCCACAGGAAACCCACATGTCGTGTATCATAAGTTCGCCGAAGCGGGTGACCGTTTCTCGGATGTTCAACAAATTGTTGACCACGGAGCTGTGGGCTCCTGGGGGCGGCGGTCTGGCCGAGCTCTCTGGAGAGGGGGGGGGCGGGGGCTGTTGATATGAAATGAACGGAGAGCGAAGACTTCCTCTCCCAGATGTCAGTTTACAGCTGTCCCGGGGCCTATAGTACTGGACCCAGCAGAGGTGCGGGGAGGGGAGGGCAGGGTTTGGTTGGGGGGGATGTTGTCGGAGGAGGAGGCTGTTTGGCATCAGATCAAATGATGCAGCCCGTGGGGCCCCTGGGGGGCTCCGTAGGTTAAGCGTCTGACTTCGGCTCAGGTCATGATCTCATGGATGTGTGTTCGAGCCCCGCGTCGGACTCTGTGCTGACAGCTCAGAGCCTGGAGCCTGCCTTGGATTCTGCATCTCCCTCTCTCTCTCTGCCCCTCCTCTGCTCACTTTCTCTCTCTCTCTCTCAAGAAGTAAAATAAACATTTAAAAAAACGATGCATCCCTATGCTCTTCTCAGCAAATGTCTGTTGAGGGCCAGGGCTGACCCGACTTTGCGCCGGGCTCTGCACACACGACCCCCACAGCCCCTGCACTATAGAAGCAAACAGGCTCGCGGGGGGCGGCCACGCAAACCTTGGGCCAGTGACTCCGCTGACCAGGGCCTCGGTTACTCATCCGCAAATGGGTGTGATTGCGTGTGCAGCTCACAGTTGTGGTCAGCGCTGCGTGAAATGACTCAGGCAGCGGTAAGTGTTCCAATTCTCCCGTCGACGGGGCAGCTTCACAAAACCCACCCCGAGCCCCGATTGGTGGGGCCTTCTGGGCGTCTGGGGAGAGCCTGGCAAGGGAGCTGTTTGAGAGGCAAGGCTTATGCATTCACCCAGCACATGTTTGTCCCTGGTTGCCTTCTAAGAACAAAGCAACTAGTACAGACCTGGTTTCCTCACAGCCCCCTGAGGCCGCACCGGGCCGCCCGCCACAGCGCTGTGGAGACGCCAGCCCAGCCCGGAGCGCCGATCCCCGGTGAGGGGTGACGGGCCCCGGGTGTCTCCGTCCCCCCTCGTGACTCCCAAGCACGAAGCCCAAGTGGAAGGCCGCTAATATTTGGAAAGGGAGGGTGGTTTGCCTTATCTGCCTAGGGCCCAGCTCTGCCCATCCACTGTCTTGCTAATGCTCTGCCCTTGTCTTGGGTCCATGGGCATCGGCCCAGCCTTTCGGCCTTCCCGAGGCTCAAGGTTCTTCTCAAGCTGGCCCTGCCCCTCTCTGGCTCCCCCTTCTAGAATCCTTCCTTTCTGTCATTCTTTGGAGCCCCACCCAGCAGAGCCTGCTTCTGGGTCACCTCCGTGTCTCAGTCCCGTGCAGCTCAGGTGCCAGAATCCTGCCACCAGACCATTAGCTCCATTACAGGACACAGAGGAGGCGGTCAGGGGTGCACAGCCTCCCCCGGAGGGTCCTGGTCGCCGGGCCATTCCTGGAAGCTCCCTCCATCCGAGTTTACATTGTTTTACCCACATTTTTCTGAGGGGGCAGCATTCCAGTGGAGACACCAGGGGATTCCGATTCTAGTCCAATCTCCTAAAGAGCCATGGCCAGTGCGATCTGGGTCTTTCCAAAGATCACTTGGGCTGGAAAAGTGAGGAGTGGGCTGTCGGAGGTGGGCAAGAGGAGGCTGTGGTCTGCAGTGGTCCAGGGTTCGGAGGGGCCCCCATCCCAGGGCAGCGGCCAGGGGGACGGGAAAGGGGGGACCAGCACGTGACTGAGGTGGGTGCGGCACGGTGGCCGAGGGGAAGTCCCAGTCCCTGCCCCGGACCAGGTGCCTTTCCCCAACGTGGGATTTGCAGACACAAGCGCAGGTCTGGGGGAAATGATGAATCTAGTCTGGACACGTTGAGTCTGAGGTGCCCGTGGGACGTCTGGGTGGAGAGTTCTAGTAGCAGGAAAAGAAGGTGCTCAGGGACGAGGTGGGGGCTCGAGGTTTGCACCCCGGGACGTTCCCCACAAGCTGGGGGCGCCTGCTCCCAATCCACTTCACCCCCTCCTCCCGATGCCTGGGAGGGGCCGGAGACCTGGGTGTCGCAACGTCCCGAGGTGATTTAGAGGGAAAACGTCTTGTGTGTTTGTTTCTCAGCATGGCCTTCCAAGAGGGAATCTAAAACCCCCCATTCTGATCCTCAGTGTAATTTCCAGTCATTTCCACCGACAACATTTGGTTCTTATTACCGAAGGACACTCACACAGATGTAGCATTAAAATCTTGGCTCCGAAGGATAAAGAAAACAAGATAATCGAAAGGATTGCAGCAACGCTCAGACATTTATGATTCCAAGAAATGATTGTTGGATGGCTCCGCCAGAACGGCCGTTTTCCGTGAGGCTCTGGGGGGAAGAAAGCCAGCCGCTCGGTAAATTTCAGGCTGTTTTTCTGAACTTGCACCGGGGAGGCCCCTAGAGCCCCGGACGGTGCACCCTTTGGGGACAAAGGCCTACCGTCCCTGGTGTCACCAGCCAGGCACACGGACGCTGCTCACGAAGGGTTTGTTGACCGAGAAAAGGAACATTTAAATACCACACACAGGTCAGGACAAGCCAGTTTTTCTCATGTGACATTTCTTTCCAAAGGTTTCAAGGGCTTATAACAGGGAGAGGTGGCTTCTCCAAGACAGAGATGGAAAAATATTTACCGAGGACCGATGCTTTGGATTTGGAGGGAGATCTTTATCCTTGCCTTTGTCAAATTCTGTGCCCACGGGCTGGGTCCCGTCGGTGACATGACTGGTACGGCACCCATGAGTGAGGCCAGGATGCCCCCAAGTGAATTTTTACAGTAAATCGCTAGTAGTCATGACATTTATCCCATTGCCAAGCACGTCATGAGCCATGCCCACAACTCTGGGCTGATGATATGGTATCACCAGCCCTGGGAGGCCATTTTTCCAAAGGCACACGGCTGGCGAGAGGCAGAGATGCCATTTGAACCCTGGGGACGTGACTCCACGGCCACTTGCCCACTGTTTCCAGTTGCTTCTTTTTTTTATTTTTTATTGTTTTATGTTTATTTATTTTTTAGAGAGACAGAGCATGAGTGGGGGAGGGCGGAAAGAGAGGGAGACACAGAATCTGAAGCAGGCTCCAGGCTTTGAGCTGTCAGCATGGAGCCCGACGTGGGGCTCGAAATTGTGAAGCACAAGATCATGACCTGAGGGGAGGTTGGCTGCTTAACCAACTGAGCCACCCAGGTGTCCCCCACTTTTTTTTGAGAGACAGAGAGAGAGAGTGGAGGGGGGATTAGAGAGAGAGAGGGAGAGAAGGAATCCCAAGCAGGCTCTGGGCTGTTAGCACAGAGCCCACTGCGGGGCCTGAACTCACAAACTGTGAGAAATCAAGAGTCAGAGGCCCAGCCTACTGAGCCCCCCAGCTGCCCCCCCATGGCCTCTGAGCACCAACACCACAGGTGGGTGGGGTGCCTTCACATACACTCACCTACTTACTCCTCTTGGTAATGCTGAGAGATAGTTCAGTGTTATGATCCCATTTTACAGCTGGGAAAACTGAACCTCACAGACATGAAGTGGCTTGTGTAAAGTCAGATGAAGGGACAAAGCCTGAACCCGGGTCCGACGACCACCAGCCTGCTCTTCCCTCTTTCCACGGCCCCAGCACTCCACGGGGACCACCCAGTCTCCATCCAGTGTCCCCGGGGCGCCCAGCCTGCCAGGCGAGGGCCTCAGCCCCAGGGACCCCCAGGACCCTCCAGGGCCTCGGTGCAGTTGTGGACAGGCCACGCATGGCCCAGGGGGCCCTGGAGAGGAAGCAAAAGAGAACGGACTATGGGCAGCTAATTCTTCACGAAGGAGCCCCAGGCCCAAACAGCGACGCCTTCCTGAGGACATCGCCCCCCTCACTGCTGTCTTGTACTCACCGCCATGTGGAAGGAGTTGGGAGACTGATCCTAGCCTGTGCCTCTTCCCGGACTTGCTTGCCTAGTGGGTTGGAGTCAGGGCAGGAAACCCTGTGGCTTCAGGGACCAGACAGCTCCCTGCCACACCCCAGGGCCTACCGCTCACCTTGCCGACTTGTAGGTCTGGAGAGAGAGCTGGGCTCTCCCCAGAACAGTCATCCAGGATGGGCAGGCTTGCGGAGCCCACTGTCACCTGGTGGTCAGTGGCCCGGCAGGGGCCCGTCACAGAGCCCTCCAGGCCGTGCTGCCTCTGCACCCAGAGTGCTTATAGCCTCCCCATCAGCCCAGCCACGCAAGCAGGCTTACCTCCAAATGAAGACAGAAAGCAGATCCAAAGTGCGTCGGGGCCACGCAGCGCGGGTCCCCATCCTGGCTCAGTGCTGTGCTGTTCTAAGCAAATCGCTGCACCTCTCTGAGCCTCCCAGCTGCAAAGTGGTGCACTACAGGCTTCTTCCCCTGGGCCCGTTGCATTCTGGGAGACCCACGTGGAAGACTGAGGGAATTCCCTGAATAGGAAGGGGGAAAATTCCCTCCTTATGTCAACCAATTTACAACAGAAACGTAGCCCTTCCTTCCACGACGAGGTGCAGAAATTCCTCCGGAGGAGTGTCAGCGGCACCTGGGAGCCGTGGCAGTCAGTGGCCGTCTCTACTTCGAAGTGATGGTGGTCAGTAGATGTGTCACCAGGTCCTCTGCTCAGTGCCCTGATTTCTCAGAATCCTCTACGACTGTCCCAGAGGAGGAGAGGATGGTGGGGTCTGTCTACACCCCTGCGCTGTGGGAGTCCCTCGGCACGCGCAGCCCTGCGCACCTCGCCCGGTAAGGCACCTGTCGCTTGCTGACTCCCCCTGGGAGGAGGTTTGGAGAAAGGCTGACTCCAAAGGCCCTGCGTGGCAGGCTCGGCCAGATACAGCATTCTGGGAGGAGGCACCCTTTTTTGTAACAGAAATTCTATTCTCCAAACCTTGGGGTCATCCTCACGCCCGCGCTGCGCGCCCTCATGTCGGTGTGTCTGTCTGTCCACCTCCGGATCTGCCCAAAGCACATCACGCTCCCCACTTCTGCAGCCTCGTCCGGCTCCGAGCCACCACGACTCCCCCTCGTGTAAGTCCAGCGCTCCCCGCTGGTCCCCTGTCATCTCTGCATTGTTAGTACCCTGAGGCCTCCACCCCCCCCCCCGCAGCCTCCCCCCCAGCAGCTGGAGGAGCCGTCCCCACATGCAAGGCAGCTCCCCTGGGGCGCCAACCCCCCCAGTGGTACCAATCGGTCTCCCAGGAAATGTCAAATGGCTTGCACAGGCCCGTGGGGTCCCCCCGGTCCCCTCCCTGCCCCCACACTGACTCAGCTCGGGCCATATCAGCCTCCCTGATCACCCAGAGCATCGCCCCTCCCCGGGGCCTTTGCACTGGCTGGCCCCTCTGGTCCGGGAACGCCTTTGTCCTCTTTGCCTTCAGGGTCGTATTTCCACATCTCCTGGCTGCAGACTCCTTGGTGTGGTGCATGCTGGGGCACGTGGCCTGAGTTCCTTGTTAGGAATGGCCAGCTTGGCCCCCTGCGGCTCTCTGTGAGGACTTCGCCACCCTGGGCCACACCTCCTCCCAGGGGCAGCCTGATCCCAGGACTGATCCACACGGGGTCTAAAGGCCTGAGTGGAGGCAATCCTGAAGGCTTGTCCATCTCCAGAGGTCCAGGTGGGGCCAGCTGCTGTCTTCGCGGGGCCCCATCACGGCTCACCTTCTACCTCGACCCAGTCCTGCCTTTCCCCCTCATTCCCCACATGCTGATCCCGGCTGCCGTCCCTAACAAACGGTCTGTGCCCTAACCTCAGACCAGTCTGCTTCCCAGGGAGCTTGGGCATGAGTCACCGGCCTGCAAGCTCACAGTGCCTCCTCAAACACGCGCACTAACCCCTTCCCGCTCAGGTTTACTTCCGCATCCTGTTCATCGTGTGTCCTCCCGCTGGAATGTAAGCCCCATGAGGACAGGAGTGTGTCTTGCTTTGTTTTACTTTTTTTTTTAATTTTAAAAATCTTTATTTATTTTTGAGAGAGAGGGACAGAGCATGAGCAGGGGAAGGTCAGAGAGAGAGACAGAATCCGAAGACAGGCTCCAGGCTCTGAGCCGTCAGCACAGAGCCCGATGCGGGGCTCGAACCCACGAATTGTGAGATCCTGACCTGAGCTGAAGACGGATGCTCGACTGACTGAGCCCCCCAGG
>NC_043709.1:3813379-3816536 GCF_006229205.1 Suricata suricatta
GAAACCCACACACCAGGTGACGGACGCCGTGGAGAAAAATAAAGCAGGGCAGAAAGGCTCCTCAGGAGGCGTGTTCTCATCGACGCAGGAGTCAGGGGAGAGCCTCACTGAGAACGTGAACCTGGAGCTGAGGCCTCACGGGGAGGACAGGGCCGGCCGCCTGGGTGTCCGAGAAAAGGCATCTTTGGCTGGGAGATTGCCCAGCCCGGAGTCCCGGCGGCAAGAATGAGGTTGGCACGCTCAGCTCACAGCAGTGAAGCAAGTGTGGCCGGGGCGGAGGAAGGAGGAGGAGGTCAGAGAGATGCACGACGGGGAGCGAGGTCACGCGGCCTTGAAGGCAACTGGCTTCGCTCTGGGTGAACTTGGAGCCCCTGGAAGGCTTGAGTAAGAAGACAGCCTGACGTGCATTTTAACTTGGTCTCTGTGGCTTCTTTGTTGGGAAAGAATGTGTGTGGCCAAAGGGAGAGAAGCAGGGACTGCCAACGCTGTCAGCCCGGCCGGAGAGAATAGGTCAGACCAAGAGTTAGCCCTGAAGGCAGTAAGAAGCGGTCAGATTTATGCAACATTTTGAAGTCTAGGCAGTAGAATGTGCTGACGGAGTGGATGTGGGATGCAAGAGGGAGAAAGCCCAGGGACGCATCCAAACTTTTTGGCCTCGGCCTTTGGGAGAACGGGAAGGCCCTTGATGGAGATGGTGAAGATTTGCAGGAACGGTTTGGGGCAGAATTCTGTTTGGACGCATTCACCCCGACTGTTAGAGAGAAAGGGGGCGCCCGAAGCTGAGTCCGGCATCCCAGGACAGAGGGCTGCTAGCGGCATGCATCCTCACGGCCCGACGCTCTGCCCGCCATTCCTCCCAGGGCGTCCGGGAGCCTAGCTCCACCTGGGGGAAGTTAATTCTAGTCTTCGCGTCTCGGGTCCTCATCTGGGAAATAAATGTGGCCAAAACCCATTCCAGATTCATGAAGGTTTTAATCACATAACCCTTGTGTGCTGTCTGTGTTGCTCGAGGCCCAGTGAGCCTCAGCTAAGGATACGATTGTGTTTTGCTGGAAGGACTAATGTTGCTGCAAGCCCCCCCAGCCCCCCTTTTGCGTCTGCTCACACTCTGAGCCACATCCCCCTGGCCACAGAGATCGGGGAGGGATGAAACCTTAACCTTTTATTTATAAGGTTTATTCATTTTTGAAGGAGAGAGAGACAGAGCATGAGCAGGGGAGGGGCAGAGAGACACACACACAGAATCCGAAGCAGCTCCAAGCTCGGAGCTGTCAGCACAGACCCCGACACAGGGCTTGAACTCACGAACTGTGAGACCATGACCTGAGCTGAAGTCGAACGCTTAACCACCTGAGCCCCCCAGGCGCTTCAAGGCTCCCCATTTTAAAGGATGAGCAGGTCTAATCAGACTCCCCCATCATGAATTGGAGCTGGGAATGAGGAGACCGGCCCTACCAGTGGGGGCCCAGGAGCAGAAAGGCCGTTCTGGACCACGTACCGCAGGAGCAGGCCACGGACACCCTGATGGCGGCTGGCTGGCTCCAGCGCTCCTCCTGGGAAAGTGTCAGCCCTGTCCTCAGCCTCCGCAAGTTCCAGAGGACATCCAGTCAACAAAGGCACATTTGTTGAGCCCAAGATGGGAACCTTAGGAGGTGACGCGTTCAGAGCTCAGCCTGGTGTGGAGATGTCTCGAGCTGCCTCTTTCTCCAACGGGTCTTGGAATGTTCCATCCCCGAGAATTATGGACAATAGGGTTGAAGTCCCTTCTGGCACTGTCATGACAAGTGTGTTTGGAAAGCTTTCTAGGACATCTGGTAAGAAGAAAAGACCCACTAAACCCCAGACATTCCAGCTGTCCACATGGGGCCCTGACCAGGGCTAGCCGGGCACTGACCCCCCGGGCCTTGGATTCACCGCTGGTTTGGCAAAGGAAAAGAAAGAAGACAGACCTACCAGGTACAGGGTGGGCAAAACTGACTTTGCCAGGGCTTGGCAGATGGGGGGCCAGGTTCCAAGCTAGGGCAGCATGAGCCCGGGGGTGATCGGACAAGGACGTAGGGCAGCCCCTGGGCCTTTTCCTAGTGGGGGGCAAGCCCAGAGGAAGGCCGCGGGGGTCCACAGGGCCCAGGGCCTTGCCCTCTCTCAGTTTCCTCCAGCTCCTTATCATCATTGTTTTAACACCATGTAGACACATCACAGGCCAAAAAGATGCCTCTTTAGGAAAATGAACTCAAAAGGTCCTCTCTCCATATTTCAGTTGCCGTGCTCTGGCCTGCGACCAGGCAAGAAGCATGCGGACCAGTTGTCTCCTCTCTGTGGTGCCACTCGAAGGTGACTGTTGCAGTGGGTTATACTCATAGCCTCCACACCAGCCTCCTCTATCTGCCTAGAGAGACCAGAGGCTCACGTGGAGACAAGATGGCCCGGCAAAGGGCAGATGTGTGCAAGACAGAGTGCCACCTGCTGGCGGTCATTGGCACTGCAGACAGCCACCAAGTTCATTCCACAGGAATCTGGTGGCAGGTGCGTTAAGGGTCCCTTCCTTTGCTTACTTTAAAAAAATTTTTAAATGCTTGTTTATTTTTGAGAGACAGAGAGACAGAATGTGAGCAAGGGAGGGGAAGAGAGAGAATGAGACACAGAATCTGAAGCAGGCTCCAGACTCCGAGCTGTCAGCACAGAGCCCAACCTGGGGCTCAAACCCACGAACTGGGAGATCATGACCTGAGCCTAAGTCGACCACTTAAGCGACTGAGCCACCCAGGCGTCCCAATACCTTTGCTTACTTGATGGGGGTGGGGGACAGAGTCTTGTTTCTTTTTTTCTGTACATTTCCTTCATTCCAAAAAAGTTGCCTCGTGGACTTTCATGATCATCCCCATCGCGTGGTCCTTGGCAAACACTGGTAGGATAGTTTTGCTGATTCTAGAACTTCACATATGTAGAATTGGATTTGGGTACTCTTTGGGGTCTGGTACAATGTTACTGATTATGGTTCCCGAGTTCATCATTTTGGGGGTATGTTAGTGGTTTGTTCTTTTAATTAGCAAGTGGTACAGGTATAACATTTGTTTCCCAGATCACCTTCTTAACCTTTTTTTCTTAATTTTTTAAATGTTGATTTTATTTTTGAGAGAGAGAGAGAGAGAGAGAGAGA